>NC_135552.1:18582180-18604680 GCF_964340395.1 Glandiceps talaboti
AATGTTTATCAGTTCATTGAGGCAGTCGTTAAAATGTTGGGTAGATTGGCAAATTTTCCTTCAAAACTAAACAACTTGAATGGAAAACCCATAAATCAGACATATCCCATAAAACAGGTTTTCTCTAATAGCACGACATTTTCATCCTACCAAATTTGGCAATAGAGCTTTTCTTTTTCGAAATTTGTCATACGCATTCAATAAATTGATTTGTTTTCGTGATGACTTAGCTCTTCAATGTCTGTCTACATTGCTATGACAGTAATTTTACGTTTGGACATCTTATCTGTGACTCTTCTACGCCACAGTAAAAGACAACCTAGATTGTACTCTCAGGTTTGTTAGACTAACCAACAACGTATTTGCCTAGTAGTCGAGTAGTATAGTATACACAGTCCACAAGCTTGTCACATAATATGAAAGATTGCATACTAAGTTTTTAATTAGAGAGTTCCAGACAGGCGGTTTGAATGAAAGACACGACATTTCACGAACGTGGAGACTAACAGCGCAGGTTTCTAGGTATGAGGGAAGCAAACAAAGCAGGCATACTATATATGTATATACATGTAATGTACGTCCTTGCCTGTCAGAGGTGCTTCATCTCTGTCGGTGCACTTATCACGTTAATGTGCACAAATTTCATTTTTAGTCTTTTCAAAATCAATACCGGTAGAGGATTGCTTATACCGTGCATGCCAAATAGTATGCCAACAGTATAATGTCGTATCAAAAAAAGAAATTCTATAGTGGTCTGGGTATAAACGAATCGGATCCATACCATCAAGATGATTGTAAACAACAGTGACACTAAATGCTAGACGGAGGCAGGACTAGGACACTTCTACGCTAAATTACCGCCATTACGCAACACTAATGACCCATTTTTGAGTAATACTTTTCTGTCAGTTGTGAATTATTGTCCATGGTAATTTTCGTCTACAAAAAGACACATTAACGTTTTCCCCAATCCCCACCCCACCCCATCCAATCCAACCCCACCAACCCCTCTAGTCACTCACTGGTAAACGAAGGTCAAAATTAAATGTTGGATTTCACAACAGTCAAAAGAGAAGATCAGAAAGAAGAACAGAGCCAGTCCGTCATTTTCTGTTCTACCCTTTTCATATAAATGTCACATTCAGACACACTTTACATGTATACGTAGACCACCAAACATACAAAGGTTTCCACAAATTGCTTTTTTTCCACATCACAGCCCTTTATTCGCGACTTCTTTTTAGGTTTTTGTTTTTTTACTAAAAGCCTATTCCATTCTGTAAATAACCATGTTATATCATTACATAGTGAATACTGGTTATATTTCAAAACTGTATGTTACATCCTGGCTCTATTCAAAATATATTGTATAATTTCAATAACGTTAGGGACAGCATATTGACATCACACTTCCAGCTGCGAGGCAATCAACTTAGGCGTTCCATCGACCTTTATCAATATGCAGAGTAACAAAATAACATTTGAGATTGCTAATTTCAACTGTGTTAATGGATGAAACTGACACCTTGAAATAGACAGTGAAAATCTTGAATTCAAAGATCGTTTACAGAATGATGTATATTTCCGGTTTGCTCCTGACAGTGTATTTTTTCGACTTTGAAAACTCGCGCTTTTTATTAAACATTCTTTTCCTATAAATAACGTTACATGTGCAGCCAACGGACAGATTTGTGATTTGTTTTAAATAGAGTGGCTCCTCAAACAAATTATGGGAGGGGTGTTTAGTTGTTCTTATGTGCCATCTCACTGGTTGTGAAATATCTGCCCTCCCTCCCTCCCTCCCTCCCACTGGGTTTCAACTTGCCCGCAAGCCCACTGCCCACCCAATATTGTGAATACGTTGTACCCACTCCCCACCAGGAAAATGTTTTGGCTTTCCACTACATCAACAATTCATGTTCACGTACACAATGCGCCCCCCCCCCCTCCACACAATTCAATGTTCCCCTCCCACTGTATCAAAATCAGGACTTCCCCACCGCAATTCTTCCTGGTTTGTGCCTCTTCCGCCACCGATCGAAAAAAAATGCTCGCCCAGTGAAAAATTGCGTAAGAACAGCTTATTGCAAGAACGGTTTCGTTTACTTCACCTGACGTCACACTCCAACTCTGACCTCTTTCGCCTTTTTAACATTGGATTAGTGCATTTACAAATAGTTATGTTGAATAAGCAACCAATCCCAAGATCAACACGTACACATACGGAGAATCAAGACTGAGTATTCATGAAATGTACCTTCTTGACTTTAAACCACGTGGGCTAGCTACACTGATATACATGTAATATTATATAACCAATACTCTAACTTATCAACCAAACCATCATTCGAACACAAACTGTGATACTAACCACGTTTTGATTGATGTACAGACATTTCTAATATGTCTTAATTACATCGTAGAGAAATCAATTAATATATTTCATGACTTACATTAAAAGGGTAATATCGATGTTAATTGCATTATTTCTAACATGTTGTAAAGAATGACTTTTTTATGTATTTTGACTGTTAGCACAAACATGTCGAAACGTGTCAAAGTATTGGCGTTTTCTTCTACCTTCTGTAAATCTTCCATATTCCATATAGCAATACTTGAGTGTGATAATATAACTACGATGCCAAGACGTCTGTCTTACGTCATTAGCCGATGAAATAATCTGTTTCTATATGTATATGTGTGTGGTTGTTTTATAATGGGGCTCAAATTGAGATGTTGGATTATCAATATTGATTGATTTTTTTCCAGTTCTTAGCTCATGTTCTGTTTTAACAGAAATGAGTTTACAGGTTTATGTATAAGTAATGAACTGTACCATATATATATCAACATCACATTGTTTGACACCACATCATATCACATCACATCATATATCGTATAGGCCTAGAAGAGTCATCATGGTGAAATGGTTTGAGTGGCTGGCTTAAATTGGAATCTGCAGATTGCAGGTTTGAGCTTTGCCTCTGCCGTTTGTTCCTAAATGGCTAAAGTCCTCGGGCAAGATTTGAACCATGATGTCTGTGTACCAATCAACCCAGCTGTAAAAATACTACATGGTAGGATAGTTGTTACAATGTCAATATTTTAATCCTATGCATTAATAAAGACTGCAATGGATTGTATGCTCCCCTACATCAGAATCTACATTATGTTGTATATTGCTACTTGTATACATACATAATGCATCGTGTTTTTTCAAGCATCCAGGTTAGTAGACCTGGAACCAATAACAAGCCTTTGAAGGCCAAAGTCTGTGACAATGAGTACAAAAACTGTTTGAACCTTTGACTGGTTTCACACCTCAGAACAGGCTTTTAGCAATCCAAACTTTGTTTTCCATTCACGTGCTCTCAAATAGGTGGGGGTCTCTTTTCTTGTTTGTTTTTTCTCGATATTTTTTGTTAAATTGGAGTCATATATGAGTCATACACATGATTAGTGAATGGTGTACATGCACTCAGAAGCAAGACACCATAAATTATGCAATGCTGGTCTGTACCTACATCGTGGATGTGTGAGTCCGCTGTAGTATTTCAACGCCAGCCAGTACTAAATCCATCTCAACCTGTTATTTCTGCATAATCAAACAGTCTGGCATACAGTTTTATATTCCCCATAGCGACCAATCAGCTTACACGGACGTTTTCAAACTTCAAAATTAGATTTTGAGATGGATATTATTACAATCGGAGATTGAACGAGCACGACGGACTCACCGATCTACGACGTAGACAAGCGATAGCTATAGAAAGTTACTCTGTGATGAAAGTCACGTCGAGACTCCTATAAGCATGCATGCTTCATTTACTTTATGAGGATGTCTGTACATGTAACTTCTGAAAACAATCAACTAACCTCGCAAATTTAGTTTTTTTCCCCTTTAATTAAAGTGCATCTAGCCTGCATTGTAGACTCTCGAGGAAGGACAGCGAAATTCAAAAATCAAAATGTCAGTCAGGATAGCGAATAGAGTGGTAGCGCTAGTCCTTCGAGTCTACGTGTAAGCCAAAGTGCGTCAGTCGTCTGATTAACACTCACCTGGGATTCCGCTACGAAACCGAGTCAGTTACTGAGACACTCAGGTATCATATCTTATGATTGCGGTAAGCGTCAACGACTCCACGGGGACATGCCCCTCGTCTTTGCTTCTTAGCACACTTCCCATTACCGTTACATGAACTTGGGTCAGTTTTCAAGTTCATATTGTCTAAAACCTCACTCGAGTAACATAACACCTGTTCGGCCATTTTGTATGAGAACACTACTACTGAGCGAATTCTATAGGCACCCAAATTATTCAGCTATCATGTGCGTGACTTGTATATAACTTCAGTTTAACGGAAAAGAAAGAAGAACCGCCAATTGGGGAATATATGAATGAAAACAAACCGTTGGTGGCCACAACCTAATTTTTAATAATCCGAGGTGTAAAACTAGTCGAAGGGTCAAGCAGTTTTTGTACTCATTGTCACAGACTTTGGCCTTCAAAGACTTGTCAGGTTTACAATATCGGATACTTGAAAAACACGATGCATTATGTATACAAGTAGCAATATACACCATATTGTAGATTCTGACTTAGTTCAAGTTTGTATTCACTCTCTAGAGATGCCGAAAATACATCTGACGTATTATCTGTTTTTATCGTGGGAGACATGGAATTGGAATTTTAGAGTTCAACCAGAGACCCGTGTAAGGTCTGTGGTTCAACACAGGTTATCGCTTGAAATAACCTTGTACGATATTAATATATATAGACCGCATGAAAAGTATGTATCAATCTGTTAGATTCTGTGTGTTGTCAACACTGATTTTACACATTAAGTGAACATGTCCACTGTTATGCTTTGGCCTAAAAAAATTGTTTGGTTCCGGTTACCCGACCCCCACCTATATTTTTTTTACTGCCAACCCTAAACTTTTTTTTACATATTCGATAACAAAAAAGTAATAAAATCGCGAAAAGTGTGAAGTCTCGCCAGAAGTAGTGGAATCGATGCGAAAACTGACATCAATTTAAAAAAGACAATATAAAACTGTTCTTCCAAATTGTAATGGCTGTAATCTGATGAAAAGAAACCAATAACACAGATACCATATGGAAAACAACGGAAAACATAACTATCTGAACTAGACACTCATACATGAAAAAAATGATAATAAATTAAAATAAAAAGTCTACCTACCCCACCTATTCTAAAATCGAGCGTAATCGGAACCACACAATTTTTTTTATTACGCCTAATTTTTCTAAAGTATCTGATATGTCTGCCTGCGTAATCTTTGAAATTCAACGTTCCTCAAACGTAGTGGGGTTTTTTTAAATTGATAGAAAAATTTTAATAACTGAATATTTGTTTACGTTCGAACATGAATGGATACAATTGGTGCTGGCTATAAATATGGTACTATATTACGTGATAATAGATTATGTGAGGCGACGTCATTTTTATATGATACGAGACATGATTTCAATTAATAGTTTAATAATAATATGTTTTTATATATCACTTTCCCACTCTGTGCTCGAGGTGTTTTACAAATATTACCATGGTAACGGCACAAATGGCCTTTATACTTCCTCAAATCCCCGGGGAGCATACAATCCATTGCAGCCTTCATTAACGCATAGAATTAAAACATTCACATCGCAACCTATATGCTATCAGGTCCCCAATTACTATAAAGTTTGGAAAAACTTCGTTTGCCTGATGAAATTCACGAGAGAAAAAAAAGCTTGTTTCCCCGAGTGAACTCTGGTGTCATAGAAACAGACCAAATACAACGGGGTGGTCTGACATTGAGATGAGCCGGGAAATACATAATAACTGCCAAGTACTTATCAAGCATACCGAACTGCTGAACTTTAGCTGTCAAGTAAAGTTTTCAAATATGTCAGAACTAACACGAATACACACTACAATTAATAGGTTACAATGCACTGTACAGAGTACTCTGGTACTGTACATGTTAGTCCTGTAAATGTATAAAAAGAATGTGATACATAGAACTAATTAAAGCTGTGGAATTTTCAAATTTGATTAACTCAAAATACTTTGTCGCCATAGTAACATGCATAACATTATCTTCTATAAAGGAAAAACAATATAATGCGAGGGGTCACGACTCGAAACAAAGTAATTGTACAGTAGACGCATATGGCAGGCCATGTGTTGCTTACATTTTTTTTCGTGATTTTCAATATTGTTATTCATGAATCATTGTTAATTATATTTGCATTCAGCAGCAACTTATACTTATATTGGACAAATGTTATACTTGCTTGCCGTAAACTTATGTCCACATGCTACGCATTCTCGCAATTAAAATATCTAATTCTTTACCAAGTATACAATGATAGCAAAGCGAAATTTTCTAAACGTAGCTTAAAAGCATGGATATTCATGATAGCAAATGAGCATTATTCACACTCCGCCAATATCTCATTCTTTATCAATCATACAACGATTGTGAACGATACGTGTACTATCAGATGACTTTTAGTAGTCTAAGTATAAAGCATGGAACATTATTTAAGCATGATAACATTTCATCTAATATTAAGACGCGGTTCTCTTAACATTGATAAATTATGCTTGATTGAATTCAACCATTCTTTGGAACGTGACTCATAGTGTAATACCGGAAAACTTTATACTTTTTACGAGTTTTTATTACGTAAGGCTAAAAATATATAGAGTGTAAACTGATTGTTCCGAGAATTCTGTTCTCATATATGAAGACACACACTATAGTCTAATCTGTGTTTTAAGTGATGTATTATTACAGCCCGCAAAACCAATTGTTAAAATACACCACCTGGTGTCCAAATTGATTTATCACGCTAAGTATATATTTCTGGTGCGAAAATTGAATATTTACTATACCCTAACTAAACACGAGTAGTTAAATATATGTAGGGTTATTAGTAGTCGCGAATAGTGTCACGTAATTGGGTTAGGTAAAACGCCTAACGATGTAACCTTCAGTAAATTAGATTTACAGGAAAGACTTCAACCATCTTGTATTTGTGCGTGTATGTACATTTTTAACACCGACTAATACCATACTTGACTGGTTATAAACCACGTTCAATAATGTTCATTTGTTGTATAAGTATATCTTTATAACGTCAATCTCAATTTTCATGATGTGGTAATTGTCTGAAACCAATCATGGACTGAGTAGGTAACCATTAACACAAGTATCTCTCAATGTTTGGATAATTGGAATACATGCCTGGACGTTTACCGAAAAATTAGTTTTTTAGAAAATGAATCAATCTAGAGAAGCATTGTCTGCATATTTGTCACGATTTATCAACCGTATCGCGTCAGAGGATTTAAAAATACTCCATAAAATGTATCCCATATCGATGATCGCTAAAGCAATACATCTTCTGTATGCTGTAGGCTTTCTATAGTGTGCTGGGAGGAAGGACACACAGGTCAATCAATATTTCAGTTACCATTGAGACATCATGAACAGTAAATACAAAGAGAGGCACATATCACGACGACATACACAGTCTCAAATATACATACCAAACTTTGTAAATGTTGTCTTCAAAATATTGGGGGCATTTCTCGATATATATATAGAGGACAATGAGGACAACTCTACGTGACGTAGGCTTACTGAATGATATTTGTATGATTTAATAACTATAATTATATCATAATTGTTGATTAGCAATCAGTCTACATCAAAAATATAAGATTTTCTGTTTGCAAACTAATTTGTTTGTTCAAATTGTATGTTTTTGTTTGTTTTCTTTTTGTTCGAGGATCGAGTATCGGTCGTTGACATGGGAGTTTTCGATAGTTGTACAAGGTGTGGATGTAAGCTAAGGCCATAGACAGGTCTTAACCATTCACACATCATTCCCAGAATGAATGCAACTTTCGCTATGGCTCCAGCAAAATAGAAAGAGGTCAACGTGATTCTCAATACTGAATTGGCGTACTACCGGGATATCGAATTATGATCAAGCATGTGTAGACTAAGAGCCTCGTGAAGTTTATTCAAACATGAACTTTTTAAAAGAACATTATCATTTGCAAAATTAATCACAAAAAGGACATTGCATGTGTTTATTTTTGCAATGTTCAAACCCTAAATCATAAATAAATAATACTGCAGAATTTGTATTAGGGGCACTGAGTGTGGCGGACTGGAGAGTAGTACAATTGGTTCTGTTTAACGTAAGTTGTATTGCCCATAAACACAGATTTACCTTAGCAATGCTAGATGGGTTTTTTCCAAGCTGTGGACGTTATATGCAGGAAGATTGAAGAGATAATTATAAAATTCTACCTTCTTCTTGCTTTTTTAAATAATCCATATTATAACTCTACATCCACCAAATCGACATAATGGTGCACGCAAGGTAGACATTCCTTTAACCTGTGAATAACCTATGATTAACATCGATACAACAAAACAGGCTGCCCAATGCTGTGAATGTATTTACTAAAAAAAAAATATGATTGATAAATCGTGTCAGCAAAACATTCTCTTTTTGTTATAACAGTGAATAGGATATGTCAAAGTTCAATTTAACAATCAATTTATTAGTTATCAAAACCATAGCTGTCAATGTATGATAACATAAATCATATAAAGTATCACTTTGCAATTTCTTCACGGCGGTAGAGGTCAAAGAACCTAACAAAAGATGAAGTATGATCCTATACATCTGTTCTATAAATTACATCAAAATTATGATGCACATCATCACCTTAAGCGTATATTGTGACTGATGTAACCAACCAATAGTGAAAGATGACATACAGCATCACGTGACTGATGTAACCAACCAATAGTGAAAGATGACATACAGCATCACGTGACTGATGTATCAAACCAATGGTGAAAGATGACATACAGCATCACGTGACTGATGTAACCAACCAATAGTGAAAGATGACATACAGCATCACGTGACTGATGATGTATCAAACCAATAGTGAAAGATGACATACAACATCACGTGACTGATGTAACAAACCAAGTGAAAGATGACATACAGCATCACGTGACTGATGTATCAAACCAATAGTGAAAGATGACATACAGCATCACGTGACTGATGTAACCAACCAATAGTGAAAGATGACATACAGCATCACGTGACTGATGTAACCAACCAATAGTGAAAGATGACATACAGCATCACGTGACTGATGTATCAAACCAATAGTGAAAGATGGCATACAGCATCACGTGACTGATATAAACAAAAACTATAGTGAAACAGCATCACATGACTGATATAACAAACCTATCAGTGAAACATGACATATGGAATCACGTGACTGATGTGAGCAATCATATTATCACCAAAAATCATTCAAATTTTATCTGAGAAGATTTGGATATTATTAAAATGAAATCAGAAAAATTTTCAAAATTTGCATTACCTTCACTTTAATCCCTACAAATATGAAAAGGCTGTGATGTTTTGGTTACTAACAGTAAGTTTCATATACACAACTGCTCACATGTATATGAATAATTAGAAGATCATTAAAATTAATTGATGAACATTTTGTCATCTGTGTCATAAATTACGACTGAATGATCGTTTGTAATCCATTCAGTAATCATTACATTTTGTTCATCAGATCCATATAACAATACATCGATTGACAGCTCTAATAATCACTTGACGGAACGAAGAACATAGAGTTAATGTAGAATTTTTACATTTAAAATGTGAGATGAATGTGTGGTTATGTGTGTTATGTGTGTTTTCATGTTTCCCGCCCTGAAAAATCTTATTCATTCTGATTACTAGATCAATTTATATTCATAGTTTTCACTTTATATATATATATATAATTTGTACAGTAAATTTCTACACGAATGAGACATTAGGGTGTGCTCTGCTACCCACAAGATGTATTGGTTGTTCTGAATATGTAACCAGTCTGGTGACGTTGTTAGCTAACTAAGATGGCTACGTCATTATACTTGAATACCGAGTACCGCCAACTGTATATACGTGATGTTTACTTGAAAACTAAAAATATGCGTCAATATAACACGGACATCTCGTTCCTGCAGCAGTACGCCATCGTGACGGCGATAATCTGTGAATCTCTGTGTACGTGTTTTGCCGTTATCAAAACCAGTCTCAATATATTGATATTGATGGCCACATCGTGCATAAGTGAACCATGAGATTCACGACTAGGTATAAAACTGACGATATACGACAGTTTGAATCTTAAGTAAGGTGGCCTGATCAGCGAAATATGTGTTAATATATCAAGATACAATTTTTTTTAAAGAGATGAATTCATTGAGCGTGAATAAATGTCGATTGTTGCGGCAAATCGTTTTATTTCAGAATGCTTTAGCAGAGTAGAACTGCTACTGGAACTGCTAAATATAATGACTTATACTTGCAATATTGTGTACATCCCGCGATATAGTATTCAATCACCTGTGGGCAAATGATTTTGTGTAACTATACACATAACATGGTACAATACATCCAATCAAATTGAATTTGGGTCCGCACCCAAATCCAATCGGCGGCGCCCCCCCCCCCCCCGTGATAACGATTTCAACCTGTTACTATACCACTTATTGGTAAAATTGACCTCTAATTAACATGCACAACATTCTATTATTAACAGTTTTCAGTGATTAACGTTATTAGGTTTTCCTAAATTTAAACCATCTGAGATGACATATTTGGTTATTTTCAAGCTGAAAAGTTTATATGTCACTTAGTAGTTCGAATAATTCTGAGAGTTATAGTGGCCACATTGATGAAGATTCGCTATTTATTTTGTATTTTTAATTCATGAAATAATTTTATCATGGCTTCCTACTTTAAAAAATCAATGTGAAACAACCTTGGCCAAAGTCTGTATTTCTAACTCAATACGTTGCAAAAAGCTAAAAATGTTATAGTGTAAAAAGTTTGTTATTGTACGTACAATAACAAACATGTTACACATTTATTAATGTTTTGTAATTTATTGAGTTACAAATACGGACTTGGCATATATTGCTTCACATTGATTTTTCAAGTAGGAAACCACGGTGATACAATTGTATCATAAAAATTTTAAAAAAATCAAAATAAATACCCAATCCTCTCATCCATATGGTCACTTTAAAGTCGCGTACGACACGATTTAATGGTTTACAGCGTCTGTATACAGGGTAAGTTAATTATTTATTTGCTATACTGAAGATTTACTGAAAGTTACTGGAAAGCATCATAAATAAGAAATCAGATTTTGTGATATATGTTCTTAAAACGCATTTAATAGTTTCAAATGAGTTGTTTTACTATGCCTTAGGGATGCTACTGAACGTTTCAATACACTACGGGCTGTCTGTCTAACCAACACATCGAACGTGCTTCATCACAATTTGCCCGTATAATTGAAATTGTGCCGATGGGTCGTGTATTTAGTATGACAGAAGAACTATTTCCCATTTTCAGTTAACTACTTAGTACTGTAACTATACTTCTCCATAAACTTTGTCTCGTAAGTACCTCAGGCTGTGTGTCACAATTTTCAAACTTACAACTCAGAGAAACGTTTACTTTCCGTAATGTTTTCATCAATACCTGTATAATATGTACTCGTAGAAATAATTTTGTCTGTGGTTTTATTGTCCAGTCAATTTAATAAAGAAAGTTTGTTTTAGTAAACAATGGACAAGAATGTTTTTGTACATAACTTTGTCCCTGTAATTGGCTCTAATCTATGCATGTGTAGGTAGCATTCACTGTGTTCGATAAATGAGAAAAAAAAAACTCTCTGGAGACTTTTCTTTCAGTTTGTGACACAGGGTCCCTCCTGCCAACTATAGGCTATTGTCTTACCCACTTCAACATTCTGTAAAGAGTTTTGAAAAAGAACAATAAGGGGTCTAATTAAAGCCAACAAGACGTAACAGACGAATAAAATACAGAATAGGTATTGTTATGGGTGATGAATAGTACTTTTAGTATCGTTGTGTAACATGACACAAATCAATAAGAAACTCTAACAAAGTGTACATGAATGACATTTGATGTACAGTTATAGTTTAAATGCCTGAATGCCTTAGATAGTTATGCTTTATGGGGAAATGCTGTCAACACTCCAACAAACTTGTCAGTGACACAAAGGGGACCGTCTACTTGATGTCATAACAATTTGCTGACTTATCAATACCTTGGGGGCTATTAACTACACGTTGAACCCCTTTGCATCTTCTTAAAGAAAACATTGCACCAGAGTTTGTAGCAAGCATAGACAAACAGACTCGAACATAGTAATTTATATGTAACACTGTTGGTGCTTTGATCATGGTTGAAATACAACATAACTATTTATGCAACCGTAAATTGAATTTAGGACAAGTTTACAGAAAGAAAATTGGGAAACTAATCCACCTTAAAAGAAACACTATTAAAATACCACCAACGCCTTGGGTGTTGATTGTTGCTGAAGTTACTGCATACCTTGCTAATCCTGTAAAAACAATAGGATGAGCCAGCCTTTGTCATCTGTAAACTCTCTCAAATCCTTCTTTATAAATCATAGACTCTAACCAAAACAACGACTCCAAAATTTGGTTAAATGTACGTAGACGCTTATGGCAACGTGAAAGGGTGCAATAATTATAGACCTATAGGGAGTTGACAATGTTTGGAGTTTAATAATAGCAGAGTACGTGTAGACTGTACGTGTGGAAACATCTAAAAAAAATCGCGTGCTCTAAAAAATTGTATTTTCTCATTTTTATTCATGCCAATTTTCATTCCTCTACACATAACCTTATTAAATCTATCTTACCGTAATTGGGTTTTTTCTTCAATATCGCGACAATCAATCGATTCGTGTTTTGTAAAATTATCTAATAAAGAAATTTTACAGTTTTATTATGTATGTACCAATCTTGTCTAAAAAAAGACCTGTTCATGTAAAGTGATATTTCCTGAATATGTATGTGGTAAAAAGAAACAACGCTACCTGGCAATGTAAAAGTGCCTGGTACTGTGCAGTCAGTCCAAACCTCATCCCATTGTTACGTACACTTCGTGGTATATATACATATTAACAGTATCAGGAGAATATAAGGTACTATTTATATTATGAATATCGACGTCTACCTAACAACGGAACTACTATATTTGTTCAACCATTCCAGGTCACTTCCAAAACATGACCTTTAAGTCTGAAAGGTTATAGTAAGTCCTTATGGAGGCACATACTCCCAACTTACGGCTGAGTATTTCGATTTCCTGAAAGAAAATTTACAGGGCTTGATTTCCTTATCATTTCAACTCTCTTTCTATCCATTTGGTGTGATAAATATAACTATAGGATAGCATGCATAGGAGGGGAAAGTAGTTGGCGCTCAGATTTCCAGGTTGACTTTATAGCCTTTTATTTCAATACATGAATATTCCTAAAATATTTGTATATTTTTTTATTTTATAACACCAAATTGGTAGAAAAAGAGTTGAAATGATAAGGAAACCTAGCCCTGGATTATTGTTCTTTCAGGAAATCGAAATGCTCAATCATAAGTTGCGAGTGTGTGCCTCCATACCATGATTCCTCGTGTCACTGGCAACTACGTACTCTAATGGTTTGACACTTCATGAATATAATCATGCCAGGCTATGATTTTACAATTATAATTTTTTTCTTCGACTGCGTAGACTCCCCTCTTCTATCACTTGTAATTTCACTGCTAAGTAGTACACGGTCACATTTCAATCTTTGACATTTGGAAGCAGAAAGCCTCCATATGAAGGAGGCTTGCTCCGAAATGATAACCATTTCAAAAGACAGACTTCGTTACAGGTTGTTGATAAAAAGTTCCCATCGCTTGTACTGGGGCCAACTGTGTCATGAAGCAAAGTATGCCATAACTAGCTAGATAGTAGGGGATGTACACAATTCAGATTTTTAAAACTACTGCAGGCAAAACGGTTTTTAATTAGTGATCTTTTTTTCCAACATCCTGGCTATTAGACACGTGCTCTTTCCCTCAATTATGTGTTCACTGAGTTGACAATGAGACATTTTACATCCTCACAACTCAAAGATATCAATATGCCGTATGTCTTGTCAAGGACTGAATGCATGAACTCGAGTTGAACAAATACGAATGCCAGAGACTCACATTACTTTTCAAATTTGATCATTCTTAGTTAAAACGTGCTTATTACTTTCAGTTTGAGTTGTGTTAACATTTTAAAAGTATAATATGATCACGAAAACTACCCAAGAAGCGTGACAACACAATTTGTCATCGATATAATAGATTTTCAATTCTCTAGAAAATTAACCATGGATAGATAGATAGAAGAGTGCATGGGAATATATTTCAGAGTACATCCTATGTGCTTACAATATTCCCCAATATTTTTCTTCGTTCAGCTAAGGAAAACACGAGTGACCTAAGGGGCCTTTGTCACTACGAGTCGCTAGACGAGTTGTGACAACCCTTGTGTTACGAGTATTTTCCGGCTGAATGAAGAACAATATTGGAGAATAACATAATAATCGCTAGTAATATCAAAGATAAACTTGGGAAAGTAATGGCAGTTTTGAACGTTTGACTCATATTTCGAACACAACAGAACCAGTGACATAGACGCGCGTTGTGGTGACATAGAATGACCATATACTCCATATTTTTTGTTCACTTGGCTCGTTTATGGTATTCAAAGTACATCCTGTATGAATACAACAGACGAGGTCTGACCTTATGTTTTTTGCCCGTGCACTCTGTAACCGAGACCCCGTTTTCAGTCAAAGTCCATTGACGTAAACAGATAGCCATAATAACACTAAAACTGACATAGGGAAAAATCAGCATATGTACGGCGTCATAGAGGTGCTTGAGTATGCACAAGAGGCTTGGAAACCGAGAATATGTATGTTTTTCGAATATTTTGGTAACCAAAGAATTATGTCATAACGTCAATTAAAACGATTTGTCTCGGTACCCTTTAAGAACCCCACTAGTTATTAACATAACGCAACACGTGTTTGCAGTTGGAATAATCTGAGGACATTCCATAATGAAGTAACAGTTACCACCAATACTCAAACACTACAGACTGTACCCCTTTAAAATTCACAAATTTCATGATTTGCTTTGTCACATCTGAATCAAAATTCAGTTCACAGTGAGCAAAAAAATCGGTTATTTACATTGCTATCGATAGATACTGTGGCTGGGGATGGCTTCATGGAGGATTCGACAAGACAGTTTGCATGGTAACGATTGAGTTACTCTACCTGTTGAACACCGTATAGGCCAACAATATTTGCCTATTGTGTTTAGTTGTTTTTATTGATATTATCTTGAACCATCTTCATATCTTTGCTTAATTATTGAAATACACAAATTCAATTTCATCTTACCATGAATCATTATCATTGCCAAGTACATGTATGTATGATACCGTTTTATCAGTCCATCCACTGATGTAGATGAAACGCGAGGCAGATCTGAGTCCATTATAATGGAGAGGAAATTCGAGACAGATCCGAGTTTGTTGACTGAGTTTGACTGTCTGTTCACGATTCTAATATGATGCCTACCCTGCAGGGTGTACTCCGCCATACTATGTGCATCATCAATGACGTGTATGTTTCACCAAGACATGAATAAATCATGTAGTAGTTGTATTATATTAATACCTTCTGATCGTTGTGTGTGGCATCATCTTCAGAGTATTTCTGACATTCTCACATTCATGAAATCACGCGTACGACATGATCTAGATGAAAGGGACTCAACACGCATTACATGGAGGGGGTTGCCAAGGACTCCATGTTCCATACAAATGTTCTAGACGAGTTCCTTTGCAATCATATATTCGATGACATACATTCCAATGACAGAGGATGGGTAGGGTTAGTCAGTAATGGTTATGTAAGGTCTTGGGGAGGAGAATTCTTATTCACACACTAGACTTCTGACCCCCCCCCCATGTAACTTATGTCTATTCCCTAAAGATTGAGCATACAGTCTTTGATAGTAGTAACATCTAAGTTGTTTAGTGAAGTAACATATAAATGTAACTTTTTTCGCCGTGTTTTCTAAGTTACATATGAATTGGGTTTCAAGAATGACAGACACTACAGTGAAAATGTTCACAGTGAAACAAACGTTACGTACACACTTACGCAAGTTATACACGTTATATTATTGTACGTGTACACGGGCAGGGAGGGGAAAATTGATTTTGTACCACGTGACTATGTTTGTATCTTGGTGATATACATGTACAAACTAACGCTTACTGGATGTAGGTTGAATCATAGACCCTCCGTTGGTGGAGAGTCTAAGGTTGAATGTACGTCATCATTGTAATCGGTACGCGGTAACGAAAGCACTTATTAAAGTCTACAGCCTAAATGTTTTCCGTAGAGTTAACTGTACCCCAACCATTTATGTACTATATTTGATCTCGTACGGACATGGTAAAATATCAGAAAATGTTGTGTCATACATCATACCTAGCTCTGGTTATCATCAATGAATAGGAAATCATTATCACTTCAATATCCTTTCACACATTTTTTTTTACAAACTATTCATGACGTACATTGTAAAGATACGTAACACATGACTTGTCCGTCCTATCCAATTATAATACAAAGACAGCGAATGATTGACGTTTATTTCCGTTTGTTTTCAATGTTTTGTTTTATTTTGCTTTGTAAATCAGCACACAGTAATTGTTCTGCTCTGTATTGTATATAGTTCAATGGCTACATTGACACATAGCATAGAAATTGAAGACCCCCACAATGTATGCAATCTACAAGTATTGACTTTTGCTGATTGATATTCAGTGATCTCTTTCACCTGTCTGTTTTGAGAGCATGTCAAATCTCAACTAACTGATGTTTTCGATTGACCCCTCATATCAACCTTCATTAACATGTATGGGTTCACGTTACGTCCTTCAATTTCAGCATACAAGCAACCTTTCTGCTGATACCCGTACAAACTGTATATTTAGATTGCAATCGACATGATACGTACATTCATCTGTTGAATTAACGTTCAACTAATTGAAAGTAAATTATACTAATTGCATAAATTGTCCTAGTGCACCTTGAAATCACACTTTCTTGATAGTATACTATCTGTCGTATACATTTGATCCTAACATGGTGTGTCTGTGTGTCTGTGTCTCTGTGTGTGTGAGCACAAAACGTGTGTGTGTGTGTGTGTGTATGTATACATGTACGTATGTGTATGCATACATACACACATACATACATACATACATACACACACATACATACATACATACATACATACATACATACATACATACAGACAGACAGACAGACAGACAGACAGACACAGACAGACAGACAGACAGACAGACAGACATACATACATACATACATACATACATACATACATACATACATACATACATACATACATACATACATACATACATACATACATACATACATACATACATACATACATACATACATACATACATACATACATACAAACAAGTTAGTTTATTGTATAATTATATACGTAATTCAATTTGTCCACTCCGTCAAATTTCTCTGGACTATTTCAGTATTGTAAATTCACTCTATAATACCAAAGTAAAATTAGACACATTTGTAACAAGTGATAACACGTGTAAGTAGTGGGTCATAGGATGATCATAGTTAATAGGTGGGTGGTACTTCTTTTCCTGGCGTTACATCCTGTATACATAAGTGCGAATAACAGATTCGTTACATGCAAATCATACTGACAGTACTCAAAGATCAGCACACACACTATAGTACTCAAATACACTATGGGTGTCTGATGTTACTGTCTGCGTTCCTTTTACTCGGTGACTTTAAATCAAAGGAACAAAATTACACGCGCCATGAGATGACGGAAATAGAGCCAACCAAGCTAAGCTGTATAATTTTCTATTTCGAACTACGGGATCAGATTTCTTACGCAACACTCATACAGTGTAAACCATATCGTGGACAGGTTTAATCAAACGATGTTGTATAAGTATAGTTTTGACTCATTTCGTTGGAATTCCTCAACTGATCTTGAAATTTTATTTACACAAAGTTTGTTCCCCTTGCGGCGTAGGAGCTATCAATTGAAGCACCCGAGTCCTGATAAATCGCTGTGTTCTTTCTCACACCATTGTCGAGAATAATGGCGCGGTATTCTTTCACAGACATAGCAATAAGAATAGTGGTCTATAGCGGGATGGATCCACACATTTGAAATTGATACCCTACCGTACAGACTATGGGAACTATTTAGTTGTACTGCACGGAGACGATACTGGAAATGTGTCATTCGATTCCCTTCCTTTCTGTTTTGACACTTTCTATGGTCATGGGTGATGCTGTGGTTCTATGTTAATAAGGCTCGGATGTAGGACTCGTGGTATAAAGAAACCAAAGTCAGTACATGAACCATCCTGCAATTAGTGTTTAAGCGAAGATTAACACAGCTGAAAGAAAAGACAAATCAATGGACATTCGATTTTTACCTTTAATAATGGTGTGGGTTATCAAGGTATGGAACCCCAGCAGGAGGACGTTTGTTTGTTTATTTTCAACTATTGTCTATCACACAGCGCTCTGTAATTAATTACTATACACATATCGATTTGCAATTAACCGGTTGGCAACTTAGACATTGAATATAACTGCATACCATCCCGGGTCTAAGAATAACTCTGCATAGCAACAATGGGAAACTTTCATACACTAGACACTTTTGGTTAGTACTTCAAAATATGCGAATTACTAATGACAGAAAAAAAAACCTTGATAATATTTCTAAGAATATCTATTTCAGATGTGAATTTAGAATGTATATAAGTTTACAGTAACTAAAAGAAGACTTTCAGATGGAAACAGTCCCTGAATAACTAACAATGAGGACTCACAACACTAATGATGCAAACGATACTATCTACCCTAGAGGATAATAAGACCATCACTACAAATGACTTGCTTTCTGCGTTCATCTATTCAAACAAACTTTTTTCAGAAGTTGTAAAGACGTAAACACCACTTATTGTTCTTCGCCATTACGCATCGTTTATTTGGCGATTCAAGCCAAAACACAATCCTTCCCCTAAACATTTTCAAGGACTTCGATTTGCATGACCGATTATTTAGACTTTATTTACTAGGTTCAACAAAACAGACCAATACATTTGCGATATGTCGAAGGGCGAATACGCCATATGGGCTCTCAGGGGGTCATCTGTGTCCTCAGAAGACGAGGAGGAAAAGTTAATCTGACAATCACAGTATCTCACACTAGAAAACAAATACGAATTTCCAGTGTGGTTGACGATGGTGTTGGATATCAAGAACAGGTTGAGCATCGTGGTATTAATTGAACGGAAAGTGTCCAGGGGTTTACACACGCTGGGCAAACAACGCATAAAATTTAGAGGCAAAGTGAACTGTGAATTATCGCAACAGTATACATAAACCACATCCCTATCTCTATCATTTCACCCGTCACCTTTCACAATTGATAACGATAATGTAGGAAGTGATTGAATTACCTGTGTCACAGCAGGATGGGTTATGCGTATACATCCAATCGTAGACGTTTTCATTATTAAGCTTTCTGTTATTCGTATCTCAACACCAGTCAGGAGAATGTAATCTAAAGACTAATTACAACGATTATACCCCATGTGTTCAGTAATCAGACGACAAATTAGTTGGGCGGTTCACGAGTTTTTCGTCAAGACGATATAGTATATACTCCGGAAAATGGATTGAAAGTGAATGTCAAATTTTTCCTTGTTGTTTTACGTTGTCTGTGTTCCTCGTCTCGTGCACTCAATGGGTAGGAACTACAGCGTGATGTTAAAGTTCGTTAGTGGTGAAAAATCCCAATACGAGTGGTGTACAACAGATCTGTGCTCATCTTGACGTCAAACTCATATTATCTGTATTGTTCCAGAGTCTACATGTATACACTGTATACACCCTGTGGCAATCCCGTAAAAACCTCAGCCTCCTTTCACCAGTAGTTCCAAAATCAACAGCCTGCCCAGTATTGACGAAATCGATGTTAGTGACAAACTGTTTAAATTCGGTGGGTCAACTTTTTTCACTGTAAATTCAACCTGTGGATTTAGCAAAAGACGATATGATGCGATGAAATATAGGAGTGTGACGCGGTTCCAAATGTACGACAGACTTTGCCGATGTTTTCACAGTTTTTGTATCACGCCATGCTTATTTAAAGCTGGAGTAGTTATTCACTGCTCGACCACTATCCACCGTTGTGAAGCCCAGCGAATGAATGGCGACTGCCAGTAAGTGTGTGTGATCGTAGAATGCTGTCGCACACTCGTGGTGAATATACTATAACTATACTTCACTGGTCTAGTACGCATGCGCAAGTGTATCGTATCACTGCACAGACAAAGTTTCCACAAATCCATTATATGCCGTCCAGGTAGGACCGCCATAACAAACAAGACCTTATCATTAATCGTCTTACTTATCTCAAGAGTAGGAAATAGTAAAGAAGTGGATTCGATAGTCTGGAATGTCGTTTAACGATGTCAGAGGTTGTTCGTACCTCAGGGCATGGCATAGACCCTATGCTCTGGGTTTTTCGTACATCGGTCATTCAGTCATAAATTATTAGTTTGTTATAATAGTGATTAGTATTTGAGTTCCGTATGATCTTCAAAGTACCATAAAGTCTATTTTAGTCGTGGGTCTTTAATAATGTACACATACATGCTACACCTTTGAGGAAAGTGGTTTCTTCCCGCGGTTGTCTGAAGAGATTTGTTTGTGACTAACTGACCGACTTTCCATTCATAAGTATGAGCGGAAGCAAGAGAGAAAGGGTGTAGGATTGTGGAAATTGAGGCTGCCTTGCCCTTTTGCGACCTTTACACATAACACATGGCAATGGGGACGAGGGTAGCGTGAGAATGAGGGATGCAGTAACTCTACATTTACATGTAAGGATATAACTTTAAAGAAAGGAATTAATACGTTGAAAGTACAAGCAGCTGCAGTCGCTACACAAGGTTGGACTACCTGGCCTAAAGCAAAATATCAGCAGATATATGGGAGTGGTGTATTTAACAAATCACTCATGTCACACTAAGGTCATCAAGTATTCAGTCGGGGCAATTTCTTTTCCTCTACAAAATGAAAGTGGTGTCATTCGAAGTAGAGCAAGTCTTTGTACATGTGTTAGTATGTCGTGGTTTCTGGTTACGTTGTGTGATTTTCTATGCGACTGGTTTTCGGTGAATCTGAATGACGTACTTTGCATTGCATGACATTTAGCCTTTCCATGTAAGCGACCAGACATACACGTAACACCATGAACAGTAATCGTTTTATGTGAAATGTTTTCTCAATATGATTACATACAATTT
Source organism: Glandiceps talaboti (assembly GCF_964340395.1). Classification (NCBI taxonomy): domain Eukaryota; kingdom Metazoa; phylum Hemichordata; class Enteropneusta; family Spengelidae; genus Glandiceps; species Glandiceps talaboti. The sequence goes on from NC_135552.1 coordinate 18,603,626, forward strand.
ATTAAGTTACGTATATCAGTAACGCGCCAGTGTGCATCGTTATTTGTGGTCTTTTAATACTCTGTAATGAAGTTTGGAATTTGATGAAACTTACCAATTTGATGAAATGATCTTTGGCGGGAAATGGTTGTAAATAAATCACTAACAAACAATGAAAACATAGCACACTGTCGCCTAGATCTTTAGTTGTAGTCAACATCAACACATTAAACTTCCATCTTTGTTTCATATACTCCCTCTGTCGACAATGATACATCTAAATACAATACTATACAAGTTCTATTACGGCGATGGTGTCAAGTTTCTATGCATGTTTCGATATTAGCAGACGACTATTTTATTACAAAATAAAAAAAAATAGGTTTCGCACTAAGGCAATATTTTACGAGACATGTTAGCGTTTATGACATTTGCCATTTTACAAACTTTATCGACCGATGCCGTGTCTACCCTAACTATAGAACTGATTTATATTGTGAAATAAATCATGTATAAATGACTATTTAGTAAGAGATTTTGTATATTGATTTTTGTGGCGTGTGTTTTCACAAACTTCACAAAACACCTGTGACATTCAAATGTTCAGTTCTAATAACTATGTATCCAAACATGTGTCCTCGATTCGTTCTCAATTTGGTTATTCTACCGTGAAGTCGTAAACTTCTACATGGCGGCAGTTCAAGAAATGGGAGGTTTTAGAGTTGTCACTTACGATGTTTCTTTTATCCTAAAGTTCACGTGTTTGTGTCTATCTGATGTAACTCGCATACTGACATTATCACTCTGACGACACACATGTAGTTCTAACCATGCACAAAATCTGCATGGGGAATTAGAGCGGGTTACCATCGAAGAATTATGAAATTCTGCTAAGTGACGATATTTCACACATAACGAACGTGCTTTTAATCTAAAAGTCAAAATTGAACGTGTTTGCTGTCAAGGTAAGGAATTATTGGATTAATCATACTGTCTTCAGACACTTACGTGTCATTTAATCTGATGAATTTAATCATTAATTCTAGATATTAATCCTTCAATATGAACACAAGGCT
>NC_135552.1:18607180-18642180 GCF_964340395.1 Glandiceps talaboti
CAATCGTCTAACGCCACACTGAGTCTCAATTTTGCTGTATATTGTGCAAATTATATCTTGAACGATTTCCGGTGTATTACAATGACATCTGCCGCTCAGAAAATAACATCATCGGCTATATAACCTCGATAAATTTAAAAGTCAAATATAAATATTTAAAACACGAACTCGGCTTTAGACATGTTTGCATCTGATTCGAAACAATAAATGAATGGGTATATACCTACACAATACGAGACAGGTCACTCTGCCTAAGGTGTTGTTTCAAGAATTAAAATGTCTGGAATGAAGATAGAAACGTTGGAAATGGAAATTTTGAATTTATTTTACGTACATGTAATCCTCAACAAAAAGTTTTGACCAGATTAGTATACGACAGTCGAAAGGTTATGCTGTAATTAATATCATATTGATATGTTTATTCATGTTAGTTTATTTTCAGTAATGTAATATATAAGATACAACGTATTGATGATAAACTATTTCGTGAGACCAGGTGTAGGGGATTAGAGATAGCTGACTATAGAAACTAATCGAGTCCAAGCCATTAATTGACTTTGTAATTGATTCTCTTCTCTAATGTAGTGTTTCTTCAACTCTGTCAATGTACTACAAGAAGATTGATTTGTTTTCCTTCCTGGGGAGTGTTTGTATTGAAACCGACCAGTTTATTCGACAGATTTCGGAACCCAAGGATATTTGAATAAGAAATAAATCAGTGAATGGTGGTAAACATATGCTTTCATTTGCTGTGTTATCGTGGAAAGTACGCTTAATAGTATACGGAGAGGTGGTGGTGGTTGTTGTTGTTGTTGTTGTTGTGGTGGTGGTGGTGGTGGTGGTGGTGGTGGTGGTGGTGGTGGTGGTGGTGGTGGTGGTGAAATCATTAAAAGAAAATGAGTGAGATCATTATCTTTCTGTTGTAAGACCGACTCGTGATTGTATACAAAATATTGTATAGATGGACTTGACTACATGTAAGTGTTACAAAAAGATTTTGTCGTACCACCGTTACCATGGGAAACGACTGGCGTTACCATGGGAAACGACTAGCGTCGGCGAATTGTACAGAATTGTATGATGTGTCAATAAATTGTTACAACTCTAAAAAAGACGGAAATGGTAATTTGTGAACATTATGTAACGGCAGGGTATATCCAGGATATATCTACATATTTAGCATATCTTTTGTTACATATATCTAATAGCTATAGTATGAAGAAGATTCACCAGGATGGAGAAATATTTAGATATACACAGCCACACGGCAAACATATTATCAGTCAAATATGGTCCATTAATGCAACTGCCAACATTTTGTTTTCGCTGACAGTGACAGTTGAGACTGACGACACTGGTTTATCTTAAATGTACAAATTCCACTAGATTATCTACGTATCTTCAGCTATTTGAAGAGATCTTGACAGAGCCGATGTCGTCTCGCCTCATTTGAAATGACTGTATCAAGATCACCCAATCGCTGATTGAGATACTAAGCTACAAGTCTACCTACCAGCGATAGGGTTTTGAAATCTTTCCATGATACAGCTAACATGATGTAGGCTTGGTGTTTCACTCATGGGATATTACGTTTTTGACACAGAGCTAGACATATTTCGACTCTAGACTAACAATAACAGAGACGCAATAAACACAGCAGGATCCTTTTCCCAATCACATTGAACATTGATAAGCATTACTATTCTTTCACAATGCAGTAGAAACAGGTTTCTAATGAATTAAGGTTATAGACCACGTTCAATGTCCCTTGCTGATATTGGTTTGCAGTTAAGAAAGTAATGATTTTACACATCCATAACTATACATTTTCTGAAAGCTCTTGATCCACTCTTTACAATGAAATTAGTAAAATTTGGTTTTATGTACTTCAGATCACGTGACCTCTACATACGTGATAATTTGCATGTTTGGTTCAACAAAAATTAGCTCCTTCAAATTTCGACCAACAATAGAAAACGACGCACAGTGTTTATCACCACGTCAGTGGCTACAAAACCGTGTCTCAGATTTTTCCTATCTGTTTTTGTAACGAAGATATATAAATAATAATAAATAGTGTCCAAATAAACCATGTATGTCTCATCTAAATCCGTCTTACTTTCGAACAAAAGACGCAATCAAAAATCTGAGACACGGTTTTGGAGCCACTGACGTGGTGAATAAGATCCTACTGTGTTTGTTATTGTCGGGTACTCTTTGAGGTTGCTAATTTCCACAAAGTAACGCAATTCTTTACAAAATGTAAACTTGAGAAAATGACAAAAACATGTGTTTGAGTTGAAACAAACAAAAAACGTTTAACACATTCCTTACAGAAAAGTTGTAAGTGTCACATCCTTTATCACCTTCGAAAATTTGCTTTTTTCCATGTTATGACCATTCTATTGGCCAAAAAATATGAAATCTGTCAGTTCAAAGGTAGCCAACGCCCACTATTCGACATGCGATTTTGGCTATTCGGGTTAAAAATTAACTTCCTCATTTGCATATGTTTGCGAACAAATTGAGGGCGGAGCCTACTTCCTTTTATGGAAAGCAGAGTGTCAAGCTACGTTTTAGCGGTCTCAGGTTTTATGTAAAATAAACGTAGTGGTTTCCGGTGAGAGAGTAAATGTTCCCTGGGTTCCCGTTCAACATGAAACGACGGAAAATATACCAAATGCTTTGAAAGTGGTGTTTTAACTAATAAAGAATCTAGTTAGCTTCATAAAACATCTTTAGTATGATGGTATTTTCTTGGAGTAACAATGTATAGTCCGGTCGCGATTGTAGATGTACTATGTTTTGCTTTGAAGCATCTTACTCAGAGTCGATTGTTTTTATTTTGATACATAACATGTATCTGTGTCGAAATCAACGTCAAAAGACGCACCACTATTGTTGTAATTTGATATGTTGCCATTGTTGAATTTGTTGTGTCTACCAGCGCCGGTTCATCTGGATACAGCATACACAGTACATTCAATCATGGGTGGAGGATCTATGATTCAACACATCGCTTCAACGTCAATGCAAAACGAAAACTGTTAGACATGTCTAGCAATATAGCTCTCTCATGTCTCTAGCTCTTCGGCATGTTAATTTTTTTTTACAAAAGCAAAAATAGTCGGAGATGACACGGCACCACGCGAGGGCTTCAGTGAGCACGGGCCGTGTTTAGAAAGAAGACGAAACCACCTCGTGTCAATTTGTGGTTGGTAATGAACTCAATCAAAAGAAAATGAAATAAGCGAGTACATAGTTTTCAAGAGGGATAGTTATCCGACAGCTTCGCTCTACTACGCGTATACGACGACTTCGCATTTGGAAGGTCGAAGACTGTAGCGTGATGACACGTGCTACGAAGGGAAGGGGGGGGGGGGGACTTAGCGTTCGATACTGACGTACCGCGTATACCGATGGAAAATCTGTACATTGAATATCGTAGATTTTTGAGGACATGTACCCAAAAATTCAATAACTGGGAATGATAATGTACCACGTTGTTCGTTTCTGTGACATTTTATTTAGTGTCACCTAAGTGAAGTAGTGTCGATGAACAACACGGGACGGTATATGTTTACATGGAAACGATCTGTTGACCTGTACTCGATAACTAGTCTTGCTGCTAGACGTTCGGGCTTTCTTTCGTATAAGTTACTATAACATATAAGCGAACGAAGTTTGCAGTGAGGGCTTGCCCGAACATCCTCGATAGCGATGTTAGGTCGTGTGTCGTAATTGTAACGGAAGAACATCCGAGGTCTAACAGATAGATTACTAGATAACGGGAGAGATACGAGTGGTGAGTTATTTTTTTTATTACAAAATAGCTATGCATGTGGTTCACGAAAAGATAACTTCCAAATCGTGGGTTTTGACTTCACTCGCTGAAACATAATCACCACTACTGTACCACAAGGGCGAGTATGTTTTGTAAACCTAGGCTATGAATCATTACTTCGCCTAGATAGCGAAAATGGATTCCCCAGAGGATCGATGGTTTGCTGATAAATCAGCTGATAAATACTTTTTTCCCTTTTTTGTTTAAAATTGTGATGATGTGGTACTATTTACACCTTTCCACCATTCTTTGTTGTAGGATGCCTTTGGGTTTTGGAAGACTTCGCAAAGACCATCTGTGCTAAACTGTAACAAAGCTGACTTTCACTTGCATTTTAACACCTATTGTAATACATTCCTTTATGCACAGTAAAATTTCATTAAAATTGAGAAATGTTTTCACCATTTAAATAGTTTTGAGTAGACAATCGGTTATAAGCAATATCTTGAAAAGACTGAGTAAGAGAGAGAGAGAGAGAGAGAGACAGCAACTCTAATTCATTCTCTTTATTCATTTTTTTAGCTCGCTCATTACATTATTGGGCAACTCTTTTTTGACACTGGAAGGACGTCCTCTTGTTATTCATACTTGTGGTACACTGTACCCCAGACCCCATGACCATAGCAATTCTTTTACTGGTCTGAGACTGTACTGTATCAGCAAGTTTATGTAAATGAGTAGCCAAGTACTTGACACATTTCGTCAAATGTATGCTAATGAGCTGCCTAGTACTTGACACTTTCCGTTATATTATAATAAAGTGTGCAAATGGTTGTAAAGCCATGTGCATTTGTTTTGGTTTTTTATTCCTTCCCATATCTCAAGATTGAGAAGTGCTACATTTATTTGGGTTGCATACAATGATAGCTCAAATGGTTGGTAGTCATTTCCCCCAAAAAAGTTAATTTTGTAATTTTTTCTAGCTTTATCGTGGTCTATAACCTTAAAGATTACACATGGACTTGATGATTTTAATGGCTGCAATCGTTTGCTTTCTAACTGATAATCAACATTTCAACTTGACTACTTCTACATCCCGACTCTGCACGGCACACATGTAATTGTTTCTTTTGCATTTGAAGTGGTCTGAGGGTGTGTACTAAATGCCATGTCACGTGAGTGAAACACCAAACCTACGTCATTTTAGCTATAATAGTGTACATAGGTCAACCAAATCAGTCTTTAAGTGGAAACCACCTGTTGACACCAATGTAAAGGTTCTGGTAGCATGACCTGCTCAGCTGCTCGTTATCTCTCTACGGTCTTTGAGAGTTACTTGACCGGATAACATGATATCCACTGGAAAGTGTCAGTAACCACTTTTTAGTACAATGTAGGCATTCGGAAAATCTACTGCCTTATCCCTTACGTAACTAACTAAATACAAATCTGTAAGGATTATGCCAACTGATGAACAAATCAAAGGTCTTAAGCTCTGAAGCGGACTTTCACTGAATACACCTAAGATATTTACATAACACCTAGACATACATTGTGAAATGGGCCATTACTATGGCTTATACACTACAATCGGATTTATTTTATTTGTTCCTTTATCTATCGTGTTATGTTTTATTTGTTTTCCGAAGAGACATGAACATGTATAGCTTTGTACTTACATTTCAGATTATGCGGTCAGTGACATTAATATTTACGGCCCGGTAGTTGTGCGTAAGCCATACTACGCAAGGTACGCAAAACCCATATCCGGACCACAACGGTTTTTATCATATACCCACCCTATATAGTGGCACGGAAACATCATTTGAATAACATAACCACATAAATTGATAGTACAACATTATTTTATGCGCGAAAATGTAAAGATATTGAGAAAAAAATCAAAGCCAAATATTGAGCTAACAGATAACGACGAACACGCCACTTACCATACTTAGGCAAAGTGTGACAGGGCGTGATACGGAAAATTATTGGTTCGTTGCGCTTGCTCTCCATTTGAAGCGATACCGTGTACATGATAATGACATTTTATGTGCATTTGAATCATACTATCATGAGAGATTGTTTCTGGTTCTGATAACACGAGATGTGGTGTTACTTGCCAAAGGGCAAAAGAAACACAAGCCTACATAGTACATTCACTTTGCTTTACTGGAGGCATTCAGTTTATATATAGTCAAAACTTATGTTGTTTCTGGTATCCGCAATTACCCATAACCCATTGTGACAAAATGGCGTCCGAAGAATGGCGGTGCATGTGTATTTCTTGCAGTATTTCTATGCTTTGACCATGGAAGTACTACTTCCATGCTTTGACTCATCACTTTTATCCAAGCCTCGTCAAACATTATACCTTTACTTACACTTATACAATGCATTCATGATATTTGGCCTTTATGGAAGTATCTGTTCTATATAAGTTAGTAAAACGAAACGGAAATGCATTGAAAAATCAAATTCGCTTTTTTGTATATATATATATATATATATATATATATATATATATATATATATATATATATATATATATATATATATATATATATATATATATATATATATATACATGTATATCTCCAACCCGTTGTAATAACAATATCAGGTATCCTTGCAGTGGGTACGAATTGTGCCTAAATGTCGAATTTACGAGCATAACTAGACGCCAGGTGACGTTAAGTTTGTGCAATACAGATTCATAATGCAGAATAAATCGGGTCATTGAAACATGGTGAAAACGCATGGAAGCATGAGATTTTATAAAATGAGTTGTGTATGTCATATCTGCGTGTGTCTCTAAAGCCTTTCTCTATCATCCCTGCGATTGATTGGATGAATCCGGTACATTTCACGTGGGAAAATCAATTGTGGATCTGGAAATAGACTGATGATATCTCGGATCATGGAATGTCGATTTTTCATCTAAATCAGGTGATCGATCGATGGTGTATTCGAATCTGACGTGCACACATCGACAATTTATGGTGAAGTAATTGGTCAATCAAACGACAAATAAATCTGTTCATCGCTACGCCCTAAAATATCGCATCTTAATATCATCAATATAACATTACATGCGTTATTCTAAGATATAAGATATAACAGAAACAAAAAAGTGTTTAGGACATCATATTGTAGAATTTAAGGATAAAAACTACCTTTCACAGAAGCATTTCTTCGAAAAGTTTGATGACAGCGATGAATTTAGTTTGAAAGATACCATGTTTGATTTCCTGGTGATGTCAAATGGATGTTGAATGAGAAGTAGTCAATCTTAAATAAACATTGTTATTTCTTGTATATGATCAATTTGTTATTGTTATTAATTAAAAATAGTCATATTACTCACCGTCTCAATACGCCGTTATTACTGTATTTTGTTACAAATAAAGGTTACATTTAATTTCCTAAACTATTCGTATAGGAGAAATATACCGTTGCTATATCCATGGAATGTTTGTAAGCCTGTTAGCGTCTGTTAGTGTTTCATTAAATAAGCAACATTACTGCTAAAGCACGAACCTAAAATAAAACGATGATTTCATGAAAAGACATTCACTTCAAAATTATTCCACTGGTGTATTTAGAAAAGCTGTTCAAGCGTTCAGAAATGAGCCTGTAAGTTTTAGTTTTCCTTTTTTTTCTCCTCTGAATGAAAATCGTATTAATTTATTTCAAGTTAAATAAAGCTAAAATTTACCGCCCCTCTTGAGACGAGCAAATCAATCTAGTGAAGTGGTATTAACGTTAAGCACTTTAAGTGGTTTTCAGGTTTTTTTAAAGATTAAATACACAGAATGAATTGATGTACAGGTAACGCAGATCAACAGATGCAAAGTGAAGTACCAATCCAAAAAATCCTTGATAAATAAAGATGCAATGAAGGTGCCCTTGATTTGTTACGTCCTGTGGTTGTCATGGCAACTCGTGAGCGGCTTCTTTAGTCTTCGGCAGTTCGTTGCAATATGGTTTTTGGTATTGAGTGGTTTCTTATGTGAATTCTACATACGGCGAAATTTGACAAGTGGTAATTGACGAACCATCCGTTTCTTTCACACTATTTAGAATCTATTATTATACGTAGCTGAAGCTCGATCGACTTAATATCTTTAGAGGGTAGTATTTCAAAGTTAACCTCGTATCTGTAGACCTAAGTGGTGTAGGAAGTGTGTTTTGTTCGCAATTGTATGTTTCCTCTGGGTCAGATGTGCCTAATATAATACATGGAAATTCCTGTGTCTCTTTTTCCTATACTGGAGACTCCTTGAAACCTTCACGAACCATCACACAATGCATGTCGCACAAGCTCAATAAACGAACATCGTTCGTATAGGTCAGCCGCCCCCCCCCCCCTAATAAACGAACATTCACAAGTGTGAGATCAAACGTTCATATATAATATGTAAACTATGATGAAAACTGTAGCGATCACACCACTACGATCGATGTAATGTAAAATTATTATTATAAACACATTAAAATACTACCAGAAATCCCGCACCATATCTCACATTAGAAGTAATTTGTATCAACTCATCAACATCTCAGTAGTAAATACAAAAGCTGTTATCATTGGAGGAGTGAAAGTTTTCCGTCGAAATTTGGTTAGAAGTGCGAAAATGAAGTTCAACAATCGCATTGTCGTCTGACCCCCCCCCCCCCCCAGCTAAACGAATGAAGTTTGCTTGTTGAGCTTGTGTGACATTGTGCAATCGTCCCTAAGAGGAACCATTCATTATAGATGGTGAATTCCATATGGGTATAGCAAGCTTACTTATAAAGCATGAATTAACAGAACGAGTATTACTGAGAAATATAATGTACTTATTAGACTCGGAAGATTCATAAAGGTTAAAAAATGAACATTTAATACATAAAACAGATGTTAATATCAGAATTATCGCTGCTCAAAATGTTGTAGCAATTTCAACATTTATTTGGGTTCGAAAAACAACAGCCATGAAGACATTAGTTTTCAAATAAACAATATACCAGAGGTAAACTAAATGCTTTCCGTAAGGACAACATACAAGCCCTTTGACTGGCTTGATAAAAATACAAAAACTGTTATAGGACGTGCTCTTTGTTATCACCAATGTATGTACAAATTTATATGACATTTGAAGCTGGTATTCTTCAGACATTAACTAATTAACAAAAAAAGGTAAAATGACACGGAAGATAAAAAAATGAGCAGTATTGCGAAGTTTGTTAATTAATTTTATTTGTATTAACCACTTTAAGGAAATGTGTGTACACTTTCAAAATTGTACCATGTCAAACGAATCAGCTAAATATGCAAATGAGTTATAATGTGGATCTTCTTTTAGGACAGCGTTTAGTCCGGAGTTTACTCAACGTTTTCTCGCCCATGATGATGTCTTCAGCTCATATGTAATTTGATATCATTGAGCAACAATGAAAGTTACGTCGTCCCTGGGGCAATGTATCTATAATGCATGGTGTTTCCAAGTCTCGTTCTACACAAGCTGTAGTATAAACCCTCGAAGGGAGTATTGTATTTACAAAGTATACAAATGTAATCTCTTCTTTGGACCGTGTATCATGTACATGTACTCATCCCCTACTATAAAAACACTCCACGGTATGTAACATTTAGAGGAGATATAGAATCCATTGCATGTTGATAATCTCCTCAAACATTTACATGGTTTACAGATGTTATTCCTTAACGATGTGTAACGATTGAAGTCATCCATTCATCCATCTGTGTTTAGTCGATATATTGTCATGGTTGTTGCAAAGTACGGTACTAGCGAAGTTAAGATATGGTATTCAGTTGTTGTGTTGGAAGAGTTGAGAGCTGTATTCAAATTGATTTTTTTCTTATTTCACTTTCCTCTGAATCACATCTTTTCCTGTTCTATCATGAAATCGTGATACTTGATTAGTTCTGAGCTGTGTATGCCTTTCGAAGGCGTACGTTATTATAAGAGTTCAATGTCCTGCTTACTGAATTAGTAAATCCAAATAAAGATGCCGGTACATTGAAATGAATGAACCTTAAATATCTACCGGTAATTGACGTTTTGGTGCCAAGATGACTGTTTAAATACTTTGAGCAGCCAGTTTATGACCTTATTAAAACGTTTTGTGGCTTCTAGCATGCGTTGTGATTTAGTGATGCCCCCTAAATGAGGATGTATGGCGAGTGAGAACATTTGCGTGCCCTTCTGGCCTTATTGTAGACACCATAGACGCTTTGTTTGTAATCCGACCAAATGCTAGAGATCAAAGGCTGATTTAACTTGTCTGTTTTTACACTTCCATGCGATTTTTTCTCAACGGAGGAAGGTGCCAGTTGGCCTCATTGGATTAGTAGGAGAAAAAAAAACATGCTCGTTGGTATGGAATTACATGATATAAATCACTGAGATGAAAGCTTTGTAAAACAACACTAGCCCGCAGGACTGAATGATGTATGTGAGCTTCTCTATGTCAAATTGTGTGGATAAAAGTGATTATACCATGCATGAGCCAGGTTCAACAAAAAATATGGAAATTATACTCTGGTCGTTTTACGTCACAACAATGCGCGTCTGTGTCATGACAACGCGGATCGACGTCATTGGTTCTGCTATGTACGAAATATGAGTCAAAACGCTCAAAATTGCGATTATTTTCCCCGTAGTTTTTTGTCATATTACCGGCGATGGTATGATTATATTATTCCCCAATATTTTTTCTTCATTCAGACGAACAATACTAGTGACGTATAAGGGCTGTCACTACTCGTCTAGCTTCGTGTGACAAGGGCCCTTATTAGGTCACTCATATTTTCTTTGGATGAACAAAAGAAAAATATAGGGGAATACTATCTAATTGTCAATCCTTCAAGTTGCATGATGCAACAAGAGTGGGAAGACAACGAGATGAGCGTTGTCGTGATCAATGTTACAGTATCTTCAAATGCTATTGAATCAGGCAATCTTACATTTGTTATTTGTATCCTCTGTCGATCATTGGCTGATCAACTGCAATACCAGGTGACCATACTACTGAGATTGTTCGTCTCACTTGACAAATGTTTGAGGGTGAAAATACAGAATAAATGATCCATACAGTGGGCCATCGAAGCACATTGCTCTTGTATATAGAGGAAAGTCATGCCATGTCTATGTTCAAATCTGGTCGTTGACAAAATCCCTCGAAATGATATGAAACTTTAAATTTGACTAAGATAGCATTTATGTTATTTCACTTATGATACAATATTCTTTGATGGATTGCCCATTTTACAATCAAGTCTATGAACATGATTAAATTCGTAACTTTCTGCTCATGTTGAGCCATAGACTCTCCGATTGTCTATGACTGTGTACATTGTTATGATCGCAGAAGAGTTGGCTTCAAATTTTCACAGATTCTAAGGATTCTTGTGACGGAGTTGTCACGTGCCACCTTCATGATTTCATGCAGTTTGAATAAGATGTAGGTCAATGCTTAACTTGTCTGGGCCCCTGGGTAGATTAGGCTGGTCCTAACAGGGTTACCCGCTTGTCGATGTGTACTTTAAAGCATTTTGATAATAAAAGTCATTGTTATTATTATTATTATTATTATATCACAAATACTTGTTTATTGCCAAACCAATATAGGTGTCAGGCTGACGTTCAAGGTTTACGTTCAAAGTTGACGTTCAAAGTTGAAATGGTAGTGAATCGCCGACAGAAATACTACAAAAGTACTAACTGATTTTATTAGTCCACACGGTTTAACACATGACATGTTTATAAATTAACATGGTTCTTTGACCAAACGTTGTTAATTCCAAATTTACTGTTTGGCGCCATTTGCTGACATTTCCACATTCTTCAGCATGCTTTACATATAACCAAAATGGAAGAGATGGCGATTAATGTTGATGCCCACATCATTTTTTTTTACTCGATTCCTTTGAGCATTAATTATGGTACACTTTCTATTTTTAATTTGTGTCTCAGAATGAAGTCTTGTTCAATTTGTTGAATGATTACCTTATATTTTCCATTATATTACGTTCAGAGTCTGACCATTTTCCTATGTCTTTTAGTATTGCAACGGGTAATCAAGTCACAGAACATGCAAATGTAACACGTGTGAATAATTTAATAATGAAATGCGTTTGGCACCCAGGTGATAGGCAGATCTTTGCAGACCATCTTAAGTCAGCTGCACAGAATTTGAATACTATTATTGAGAGGCCAGGTATGGGTGCATTTACTGGTATCGATTTGATGACACGTGAACTTCTTTCTGTTGCAAAACATTCTGGTATGCTTCAATCTGTTAAGTCCGGGCCACAGAATTTTCGTCAACAACCACCTTGGTATGATAGGGATTGTTCACTTCTAAAACGTGAGAAATACCGTCTTTTAAGATCTTTCCGGCAATCAAATGACATATCTATACTTCGTGAATACAAAAGTGCCAGGCAAAGGTTTAAAAACACAGTGTTCAGTAAGCGACAGGCGTATTTTAACGATATGAAGAAGTGTCTAGTTTTAAATTCTACTGAACCAAAACAGTTCTGGAATACCTTGAGAAGATTATTGTCTTGCCGTGCACCAACTAATACGATTAGTCAAAAAGACTGGTTTCATTATTTTCAAAATCTGTTTTTACAAAATGCTAGCGAATTTGAGGAATTTACTACTTCTGATGAATTGATAGAAATGTTAGACTCTGCCGGAAATGATCTACATGATTTCGACATTGACTTTGATATTTTGAATGGTCCAATTAAGAACGACGAAATTATACTTGCAATAAGCAAACTTAAAGACGGAAAATCTGCGGGTTCGGACTGTCTTCTTGGTGAATTTTTTAAGTACAATGTAGACTTCCTTGTGCCGTATTTGTGTATCATTTTTAATGATTTGTTTGAATCAGGTAAATTTCCAAGTGATTGGGCAAAGGCGATATTGATTCCTATTCACAAGAAAGGCTCTATCAATTCTCCAGATAACTATCGTGGCATTTCATAATTGAGTATTTTCAGCAAAATTTTTACTTCCATCTTGAACACTCGTTTGACATACTGGGCGGAACTCCTTGGCAAGGTAGATGAAGCACAAGCTGGATTTAGGAGAGGCTATTCAACGTTTGACAATATTTTTATTTTGCAAAGCTTAGTTCAGAAATATCTCACGTTGAGACGTGGCAACTTGAAATTTTACTGTGCTTTCGTCGATTTCTCAAAGGCGTTTGACTCAGTTGAACGCCAGCGTTTGTGGTATCTCCTGTTAAAAGGAGGTGTAAATGGTAAAATGTTCAAAATCCTTTATGCTATTTATCAAGATGTTAAGGCTTGTGTAAGAACCTCCGAAGGGCTTACTGATTATTTTAGCTGTGTCATTGGAGTCCGTCAGGGCTGCATGATGAGCCCTTTCTTGTTTTCGTTTTTTTATAAATGAATTGCCTAAAGAACTAGCCAAAGGAGGATCTAGAGGTGTACAACTGTACCCTGACTTGACTGAAATTTTCTGTATTCTTTTTGCAGACGATGTAGCTATTGTTTCGGATTCAATTATAGGACTTCAGCGTCAACTAAATTCATTAAGTAATTACTGCGACCATTGGAAACTAGTTGTCAATTTATCAAAGACCAAAGTTGTTACATTCAAAGCAGGTGGGCCTCTCTCCAGGATGGAGAGGTGGACCTACAAGGGTCAACCAGTTGATGTTGTCTCCTATTATAAGTACTTGGGTCTATTAATTTCTTGTCGCTTGCAATGGTCTATGGCTACGAAAACGTTGGCTCAACAAGCTAGAAAAGTACTGTTTAGTTTAGTAAGGGCAACCAAAAAGACAGGAATGTTGTCATACGATACGTTTTTTAAACTGTTTGACACGATGATTTTGCCTATTTTGTCCTACGGGTCAGAAGTTTGGGGGTACGAGCAGTTTGATTCACTTGAAAGAATTCATCATCTGGCATGTCGCTCTTTTCTAGGTGTTTTTAGTAATGCTCCAAATGTCGCTGTGTTAGGAGATTGTGGCAGATATCCCATTTATTTGTATACTGCTAAACGTTGTGTAAAATACTGGGCCAAGTTGTTAAACATGCCCAAGAATAGATACCCCCGCAAATGTTACGACATGCTATATAATATTGAAGTCTCTGGTGTCAGGTCAAGGCCAACCTGGGTGAAGCATATACAGAATTTGCTCTCATTAGCCAATCTAAGCGAAGTTTGGGATTCTCAGCAAGTCCCAAATATAAATAGTTTTCTTAAAACTTTTGTAGACAAGTTCAAAGAGTACTTATTTATCACCTGGCAAAGTGACGTGTGTTCTATTGACAAATTATCTACATATTGTAATTTCAAGGTGTCACTTGAACCTGAAAAATATTTGTTCTGTTTAAATATTCCTATTCATTTACAGTCGTTATCACGTTTTCGTTGTTCCTCACATTATCTTCGTGTAGAAACAGACAGAAAATTTAATATTGAAAGAAGTCAGCGTATATGTTTACTTTGTGATTCCGGCAATGTAGAAAATGAGTTTCATTTCCTCCTGGTTTGTTCCTTTTTCAATCATTACAGAGATAAGTATATTCCTTATTTCTATTTTAACCCTCCCACTGAACGTAAATTTATAGATTTAATGACTTCACCCGATACTGTTATTATTCAAAAGTTAGCTGTATATGTATTCCATGCTATGAAGCTACGTAAGGAAGTGCATGCCGTTGTCTGAGTGTTATGTATATTCTTTCATTTTCTCCTGCCATGTTTGTGGGTAAATTATTTGTACATTGTATTTTGGGCCGATGGCCTTTAACTACACTAATAAAAGACCATATATATAATGATTACCTTAGAGTCTTGTATGTTCATGCCTTAATAAGCTGAGTTTGCACGTTTGCCAGATAACATTGCGACTCATCCTTGAGTCGATTTCACACCTAGTGCAAACAAGGTTTGTTTAAATTGATCCTTAATATAGATATAATTATATCATGACGTCATGCTGCAAGATCTGTGACCTTCGATATTTCCATATGTCTTTGATATTGCAGCTCCATGACTGTTTAGTGTGATCTAACGTAAAAGGGTGTCGTGATCTAACGTAAAAGGGTGTCGTCATACTTTTAATCATCGCAGATTCCCAATTATCCCGTCATTCCCTTTTCAAGAATCCGTCATTTTTTTCTGAGTTCCGTCCTTAACAGTCTCAGGTGCAAGCATACATGTACAACCAAGATCATTGTTTTGTCGTTTTGTCCAAAGTACAGACTATTCAGCAACGACATCATTACACGTCTTCCTTTCTGAGTTGTGTGTGGTAACCTTGATCGATTTATCACTTCAATGGTGCAAGGTTGCAGTGATACAATGATACAGTTATAGCAATTACTACAAACTCCTAAATAGGTACCCGGGCTCTGACAGACTTGCGTTTTCACAAATGGGAAAAGCAACGATTACTTTCGTTCAATTTTATAATAATTTTAGACAAAGCTGTGATCTTGATTTTAGATGTAAGACCCAAATAAAAAAATTAAAGTTGTTTGGTTCCGGTTACCCGACCCCTCCTAAACTTTTTGTTATGTATTCGAGAAAAATAGTAATAAAATCGTGAAAATCGTGTGAAGTCTCGCAAGAAATAGTGGGTGCGAAAACTGACATCAACTTAAAAAGACAAAATAAAACTATTCTTCCAATCTGTAATGGCTGTACATCTGATAGGAAGAAATAAACAACACAGAGACAATTTGGAAAACAATGGAAAACTAGACACTCACACTGTCACTGAAAAAAAAAATAATAAAATAAAATAAAAAAATCTACCTACCCCACCTATATTAAAATTGAATGTAATCGGAACCACACAATCATTTTTTTACGCCTAATATTAGAGATAATGAAATGTTCAGATGAACACTGTTATTGGTCTTTAAAATATGCAAATTTAAATAATCTTGGCAAAAAACGAACAGCAAACACGAACACCTTCCATTTAAACAAATTGAAAACAATGCAACTGAAAAAAAATATCAGAATTGGCCTGTGTAGTTAATGCAAGACGGGAAAGGATTGCATATGTCTCTCTTTATATAGACACTCCACAAAGTACTACGTAATGATGAGTACATCAGCATCACTAATTATCAGAATATGCACACTCTAACATTGGCCCTCTTGGGAGGTAATTAACTGTCAGATAAAAATAGACAGATTTATCAAATTGATAAAATTATTCACAGGGTTACACGTATTCATGGCATGTTATTATATCAAAATGGGATATCTAGTATCAGACTAGGAACTCTGACTAGATGGCGAAATTCGCCGTGATTGTATTAACGTCTTTCCCGATAACAACCGTGTAAGTATAGAACGAGTGGCCGCAAAACGCGAACACCAACATGTAACCCATCAAACAACATGGAAGTAAGACGATATGTGTGATAATTTTGTCCATGGACAAATGGAACCTGTTACAACAGGGAAAGTAAACAACTGAATTGGATTAATGACACTTGGCTCAGCATGTTGGAAGTACAGAGATTATAAAACTGTTCTTATCAAATTGTGGTGTGTAATACAAGTCTCTGCTGTTCCAACATGCTGTGCCAAGTGTTATTATATTAATCCAATTCATTTGTTTACTTTCCCTGATTTGTAACAGGTTCCATTTGTCCAAGATCTGATGTCGGCAGTTGTAACTATCGTTTATCAAAGCTTCGTCTACCAAATGAACTAAGTGACCAGTTGAGCATTATTTACACACTAACGACTTTTTGTATACCAGCCATTTATTTTAATAACAGCTGTACGGAAAGTGTATAAGTCGATTGGCGGTCATGAACAACTACAATAGTATGGTTACTTGCACATTGAATGTATCGTTGTTCATAAGTTTGTCATATATATATATAATATAAAATATCATAAGCCATACAGTTCTGACCGAAATATTTCGAAGAGATTGAACTCCTCTTCATCGATGGGTCTCCTCTTCATTTGTGTGTATATATATAATTATATATACACACAAAAAGGACACGTGATGGCCTCAGAAATACAAAAGAAAAAGTTTTAAACAGATTTTAAGACAAGTTTATGAATCATTCCGTGTCGATCATAGCATGTTATACCTGTGGGAAGTAGGGTCATTCTATTAAAATGAAAATACTGAATATCTTGTGATTGCTACTTCGGCCGTACGTCAGATTTATATAACAGGAAAGGCATATAAACACTTTTAATGGAAGGTATCTATTAGTAACTAGTAACATTCTCCTCTGGAAGGAAATGTGGCTTATTCGTCAGTTATTAATGTCACTATCTGTCATTATTTTTCATGTTTTATTACATTCCAAGTCCGGCTCCAGGCAACATATTAATGAACAAACACACCACTTTACTCTGGTTAATAATGTCATAGTGTGATCGATCGATGTGGACTGTTTCCTCTAGATCTGCCAGAGATCCCAGCTCTATTCATGACGTGCATAGCCACCAATACTCTACAACTGGCCATACATATTAGCGTTCTGTTCTGGCCTATCAAATACACTAGATCATAAAATAAACGTGTTATAAGCCACTGCGGTATTGAACTATGACAAACTGAGCTACAGTTTGACCAAATTTCATTTAGTTTAAAGTTGCAGTTATTGTTATGTCAACTATTATCATAAATTAATGTGATCTTAGGGTAGCCCTCTAATGATATCCATACGTTTTTTGAACTCATTTAATTAAGAAAATTGCGAATAGTTCAAAAAAGTTCGCGAAATACAGATGTTAAAGTTTTACGAAACATACAAACAATCCATTTAGTAAGTTCTTTAAGATGTTGTGCAATAATGGATGTTTTCCAGATCACTACGAAATATTCAAATATTTCGTAAGTAGTATACCGTGTTCGATCTTGATGGCAATGCCAGTGTTTCACGCACTTTTCTCGGGTGCAATGGTAAGCGATGGTACGTTTACCAAGTAACGGCTTCAAGTGCTTGACCTTGTAATATTTTTTCTATTTACTCGCAGTTTTTTATCGAACATTTCACTGCAATGTGAAGCCTTTTTTCGCTTCAATTCTCAAGTAAAGATGTGCTGTTAATGGATCAAAGTATTATCCGTTTTTTTCCATCGTTGAGGTATAATTTCAAAGTTACTACAACATTGAGCTCCACTGTAAATGAACACCGAAAACAGCTGAAAATTGAAAATTCATATTATCATGCAGATTACAACTCCTAAGGTCCCATGATAAATGATATTCTTTAAGATTCCCTGGTGGCATTTTTCCCAATATTTTGAGCTTGTTCTTTCACCTGTACTCTTTATTCCCAGAGAATAAGTTGCATTAGATAGAGTTAGCGTTCACAGGGGGATACTTCTACGTTACAGTATCAGGTGAGACGCTAGCTATCAACATGAGAATTCAGCAGAAGAAACGATCACGTTTTGAGGTCTCAATGCAACAGTCAATATCTGGTTGATATTCATCCCTGATTATTGTCTGATTTTCTTGTGGATAGGTTTATCTGGATGTATTATCGATAGCCTTGCAGTCAGAGGTTCACTTGCAGTAATTACAGTCAACGGGGAACAGGTTGTGATTACTTGAACACGGTATAAAAAACTGGTCATTTTGATGACAAAATTGGGGACGTCAGGCGTCAATTCCAGCCCAACAGCTGCGTGCGAGACAGCACTCGAGCATTTCCTGTTGTCTCCTTACACCATTAAACATAATGAATATGATATATTTTTGTTTCATTTTCAGACTGATACCGTATATGAATTAACAGGCTAAAATTCACTTGATCCGCACGGAATCTGTACTGATATAGATAATTATCGCCATGAAAATCGTCTGATTTCAAGGACGTCGTGCTCGTTTACTCTGGTTAAACTGTACTTGGGTCGACAAGAGTTGAAATACTAACTAATGGGATTGTGGTAGTCACGGTGGTGGTCCGATGGTGATGATTGTGGTTGTCACAGTGGTAGTAAGATGGTTATTGTGGTAGTCACAGTGGTGGTAGGATGGTGATGATTGTGGTTGTCACAGTGGTAGTACGATCGTGATTGCGATAGTCACAGTGGTGGTCCGATGGCGATTATGGTAGTCACTGGTCGTCTGGTGATAATGGCTGTGGCAGCCACAGTGCTGGCTCGAGATGATGGCTGTGGTAGTCACAGTGGTGGTCCGATGATGATGACTGTGATAGTCAGTGATACGTGGTCCAACGGTGACAAGAATGGTAGTCAGTGGTAAAAGTTGTTACGTTGTTGAAACCCTTTCGTGTTGTAATGAATGTTGTGGTGGTTGTTATGCTTTGTTTTTATTCGTTGCTGCTGCTGTTGTTGTTGTTGTTGTTGTTGTTGTTGTTGTTGTTGTGGTGGTGGTGGTGGTGGTGGTGGTGGTGGTGGTGGTAGTGATGGTTTTAAAGTAAACTGTTGCGTCCAATCCCTCAAAACGCTGAGGACTTTAACCGTGCTGTAAACACTACGTGAAACGTAACATCTTGTAATATACATGTACTCTGAAGAAGTTGGTTTCTGAAAACATTTGTCGCCGATCGCGAGACTTTCTGCTTTGTCGCCAGACTCAGATTGACTTTTTACTAGAGGTTTGGGTGTCTCAACACCGAACGCTAAGCATTTATGACAAGGAATGTACTTGTGTAAGTACAGAAAAGATAAAGGGGAATACAAAATATTCGAAACATCTGGAAACATAAATGTCAAAATCTAGTATTTCTCCTCGCAAATCAAATATGACATCACGTATTAGTGGTTATTGTTACTATATTAGGTACCAGTCCACACATAGAACTACTGAATTTTAACCCGCGTCTGACTAGTGAAGCCCGAACGCAGTGATCATGACAGTTTGAGAATAGAAATATTTTGTACGTCCTCAGGGTCCATGTTGTACCAAAGCAACCCACACATCAAACCTGGATATGCTATCAAAGGCCTCGTTACATCGAGTAATGTAATTGATACAAGGTCTATTTGTCCCTAAGTGATGCCTAAATAGATTGAAAGTGAAATGAAATGAAAACTACGAGACATCAAAATTCTTCACTATGACGTCACTAATTACCGTCGATATTCATCAAAAATCGCCAAAACTATATTTGATTTTTGATTCTACAATATGGATAGATATGACAACATTTCAGACTTGTAAACTCACCACATATGTTGGAAAATATGAGTAATTGTCAGTCATTGTTATTACTGAAATAAACAAAGTGTGGTATAAACAAATTATTTTTACGATACTTCATGACGTCAGTCGTAACAATGTGTTATAATTACTAGTATTTTGTTTTCATTTACAATGAGTCGGTAATAGATTCGATATGTCTAACACACACATACATACATACATACATACATACATACATACATACATACATACATACATACATACATACATACATACATACATACATACATACATACATACAGACATACAATAAATAAATAAATACATACATACATACATACATACATACATACATACATACATACATACATACATACATACATGCATAGACAGACAGACAGACAGACAGACAGACAGACAGACATAAAGACAGACACACACATACATACACACAAACAAACAAACAAATAAACAAACAAATAGACAGACAGACAGACAAACGCGCGCGCACACACACACATACACACACACACACACACACACACACACACACACACACACACACACACACACAAACACACACACAAAGCGACATAGTTTTGGCAATGCCTGGTGAAATTGCCTGTAATTCTGTAGTTGTAGATCAATTGGTTGTTGCGATAATTGAATGTCCATTATCGTAAACAAGGGAGGAGATTTACAATATATTGTTCTGAGTAACGAGGTTATATGTCTATTTCCTACTCACATCATTTCCACTATTTTTTCCCTCTTGTCCGAAATGTTGCCGGGGATTAATCATCCTTCTCGTTTATTGATTGGGGTTGCTAAGATACGAATTATAGAGTTGAAACAATGTCAGTTCAAAAGAGTTGATATCATATCAACAAAAATGTACCAATTACCTGTGTGAAATTCCGACTAATGTGACAATTCCGGGCAACTGTGTATACCGTTTTTGATAACAGCAAATTTAAACTGAAATAACTGTGTCAACTTTAATGTGAAAAAATCCCACCTATGTTGAGCTGAATGGGATAAACCATCGAGTGAATCTGATGGCATTACTCGACTTTATACACCAATTAACTCTGGATGAGAATCAACAACGTGAAGTAGGGGACGTTAAGTTTAGTCTATGTGAGAAAAAGTAAAGTATCTTTTACGTGTAATGTAAATATGCAATATATATATTTATATTATAATATCACAGTTAACACACGTGCACCACTGTGTGAAAGAAACAAACACACTGATCATTCAATCTCACAACATGAGTTGAATAGACATAAAGCTGTTAACGGTTGTAATACATTACCAGATGCAAACTACACTTGGCTTTTTATTTGTCAAAACTGCAAAAGAAGGGTTTCTAAATCTGTTGGAGGCTCGTTTCACGCCATCTTCGTCTATCACCGTCGATCGCCTGTGTATGACAATACGTCAATCTCATATCAACTATCTAGTAACTCAAACCATTGATATATATATATATATATATATATATATATATATATATATATATATATATATATATATATATATATTGTCTCTATGCATATATTGTCTCTATGCAGAGCTGTATAGCTTGATTGAACATGCCATCGTGAAATTACTGAATTGTGCTTGGAGACATGTGTCTACAACTACTTTCCTCTTTTATTATGTTGCCTAGCAACCATTTTGTTTTCACTGTTGAATCCGCAATCATATTTTTTTTAACTTTTATATGATTAATAGTATGCATGAATGAGTTGGATATTACTTTCACTTGTTATTGGCTTGTATTAATGCTTTCTCAACAACACCATCCACGATGTCACTGTACTTATGTCCACGCAGTATTCTGTCTTCAGATCCCGCCAATTCCAGTAAAATGGCATCGTTGGTGTAATCTCCAACGGCAACTGCAAAGATTTCAACGCCGTCATTTCTCAGAGCATCTGATGCGTCTTTTATATCCCCTTATTGGAACAAAAGAGAAAACATGACATTAAATATTATATTTGATCTAACCCAAGGGATGACACGGATACCACATACCACGTCAAAATCCTACGTGTTCATGAATAATTAAGTCTAATATTTACCGCTTTCACCAAGGATTAACAAACGTTCCAAAATACAAATTGCTTCAATTATTATATCATTTATTTAGGATTGGTTTTAATAAAGCTATGCAGTGTACATGTATCAGTTATAGGATATAATTTCATAAACTGTTCACTCAGTAAAATAGACAGTGATATCTATAATGTCGTTTGACTTCGCCCCAGTCAACATAAGTTTACGGTGCTTAATTCCTATTTCATTTCGTCAATATAACAACCTGTTGTAGTGTATCCATCGGTCAACACTAGGAGAGTCTTGTCAGCCTGGATCCTTGCAGTAGAGAACACTTGTTTGTGTGTCTGTGTTAGAGCTCCCGTCAGATCGGTCGAACCACCTGAATAAGGAAGTTGAAAGATAAAAAACACTGTCACTTTCAAAAATAACAAGTGTCAAGCTAAAAATCCCCCCCCCCCCCAGTAATCTTATAGTGAACTGACGTCTAATGAAATATTATGTTCAGGCTTAACTGCCATTGTCAATTTCATGTATTGCTGAAACTGTTGTCGAGATTGAAATGTTATCAAGTAAAGACGCCCAACATTCACATCCCATGAGGGCGTATTTTATTACAAATTATGGTCCCCATGAGTGATTACCAATGAACTTATGTTATTGGCAAAACATTCATTTATACGATAAAAATTCATTGAAAATTTCTCTAAAACTTCATTAACCAGTCTCTTTGTCTGCCTGCCTGCCTGTCTGCCTGTCTGTCTGTCTGTCTGCCTGTCTGTCTGTCTGTCTGTCTGTCTACGTCTGTCTACACCAGTCTCCCCCTCTCTCTCTGTCTCTGTCTTTTTGTCTCTCTCCCACAATCTTTCTAGCTCTCTCTCTCTCCCCACCCTCTGGAATTATCAGACAAATCTTACCTTTGTACTGAATGTCCTGTAAGGCAGCTTTCATTTCTTCTTTGTCATAGTACGTATCCAAGTTAAAGTTTACAGTAAAATAGTGTGCGAAGGAGGACATGGCGACGTGTACACCGTCTTCAGCTACATCAAGTTGATCGATCACACCATCGATAAACTCGAGGATGTCATCAACACGGTCAGAACCAATACTCCCAGACTGGTCAAGTAAAAATACCACATCTTTCAACATAGCTGGAACAGGTGTTGTGAAAACTGTCGTAAAGGACGTCGTGGAAGCAGTAGTAGTCGTAGAAACGGACGTCGTTTCTAAAACACAACACAAAACAAGTATACACGGTGAAAAACAGAACAGGGGAAGCTACAACGCCTTGTGAACTCAATATCAAAACTTCATTTATTGAAAGGAAGCTCGAAAGAAAGACATAGGAAGATAAATTAAATTTAGCTTTAGACATCACCATGTTACATTTATTTTTGACACAATTCATTAATTCACAACCAGATACTTAATCTTAACATTTCGTAGTTGTTAAAATACTTGTGTTTCTACAAAAAAAACATCAACTGAATTAACTGAATTGAATTTCTTACAGTGCAATATATGTAATTAAATCTTGGTGCCATTTCTCTTAAGTCTGTGATATTTTCAAATGAGTTCATAATCACTGCGTATATTCACTGATGCAAGACATCGGTTCCTAACTGTTATGCATTTTTTTTTACCAAAGTGACAGTCTTGCAAAATACACAGGTCATGTGATTTACGCCCACCAATGGCGTTACAACGTTGTATAAATGTAATTACCTTGTGGACACGGCTCCACATTACAGAGTTCGGTTTCCCGTGAATCTTCGGGCGGGCTGCAGTCTGCTCCTCCGTTCTGGGGAGGAGGGTTGTAACATACACGAAATCTGAAACGTACGCCACCATCACAATAATGTGTACAGTCCGTCCAGGCATTCCATGAAGACCAACCGCCGTCAACTGCAGAATAACAGTAACCACTCATATAAAAAACAAAGTATATGAATTTAATCTATATCTTACCTTTAGGTGGCGCAATTTATTTAAAGTCACTAGTAGTAATGTCTCAAATGCACGGACATCATTCAAGTTGTAATGATACAAACACAAGTCAAGGCTCAATCGTCTCAACTACAAGCCTATCAATACACCAGAGAAAGGGTAAATATACGAGAAAGAAATAGAACCAGGCCCAGAATCGTTGGGTTTTTAATTTCATCATCATCTCTTCCTAAAGTTGTCGTGGAAGCGCGAAATGTTATTTATTAGAACGCCTGGCAGAAAACTATCAAATGCTCGACTTTCTATATGCAAATTCACCGCACCGTATACAACTACGGAGGTAGTGAACAAAACCATGTTTCATAATTCGGAACAGATCTCAGTGTAATTTTTTGAACCATATTGTCAACGTTGGTTATATAGTTGTAAGAGAAACTCTTTTAGTATCAGATGTTAATAGTCATCAGATTAATCCAGTCT
Organism: Glandiceps talaboti; assembly: GCF_964340395.1. Taxonomy (NCBI): domain Eukaryota; kingdom Metazoa; phylum Hemichordata; class Enteropneusta; family Spengelidae; genus Glandiceps; species Glandiceps talaboti. The sequence continues at coordinate 18,631,620 of NC_135552.1, forward strand.
TTGTGAGTCGCTAATAGTATCTCTAAATACAAAAGCATACGAGCGTCGTTCGCTCATGATGAGAATATTAAACCCTTTCTCTGTCGCAGATAAATCATCACTTTCCAAAGTAAAACGTTTGAAATCGATGTGTATTCTTGTATGAATTTCACAATTCTACAGATGCAATATTGAATCTACCTTCAATAAAGTTAAAGCTGACATACAGCTCTTAGTGATCATGGAGAATGGTTGGATATACACTCACTGCCTAACAAGCAATTCAGTATTTTCGATGAAATACATGCAGGGAGAAGATACGAGTCTATTATACGATGGCATGTTTATCAAGGATATCAAGAATGCGAGTGTGGCCGTAAAGTTCTAATACCTAAAAGTTGACGGTTAATGTCGTATGTAAATTAGAGGATGTACAAGAAATGGCGCCAAAATGTTGATGTAAAAATATTTGTAATGTTTTGTTTTGTCACGAAGCAACGATATATTTTCGTGTTGGTTGGCATGCAACACTTTTAGCGTCAAGTGGAATAAGCATATCGTGTACTGTATTAACTATGACAGTATCGGTACGGTACCTTTAATTATACAAAAAGGCCCGGTGTAGTATAAGATATTGTCAGAATAAACAGAAAAAATCGAAGAAAGGGATAGAACATTGCGATCAAAGACAAATATTGCGATTTTAGAAATACCTGTCTGTTCACCAAATGAAAACAATTTTGATATCGGGAGATGGCTTTGGAGTCAGATGTCTTACGACTGTCTGGTGAGTCAGTCAGTCAGTCAGTCAGTCAGTCAGTCAGTCAGTCAGTCAGTCAGTCAGTCAGTCAGTCAGTCAGTCAGTCAGTCAGTCAAATGTAATAAGTTTCAGTCATAGAATAACTGAGTAATGACTCTTCAAGTAAAACCGTACATAACGTAGGGAACTGTTCAGATCTGGACCGTGACACTTTAAACTGTCAGTTCTAACGAAACAGACACTATGTGTGTAAGAATTACACGGATACGTATATATGTAGCTTTCGTTCATATTTTTAAACGTGCGAACTACTCATCAAGTGTGAAAATATGGAAAAGCAACTTTCATCCTCAGGCTAACAGGTGTATCAAGAAACGATGTTTGAAGTGTGTATACCAACCATGCAATTTATCATGTAGAGCGATAGACATCATATTGATGTCTCAACTAAGTATCATTGGCGTTATGCCTCACGTGGATACCCCAATTTTAAGCCCTACACAAATAGCAACCAGAGTGGTTCCGGAAAGTATGTAATCATAGGAATACCACAAAACAACACTTGAAACTAGATTTTGGTTTGGGTTTCGGGGGGGGGGGGCAAATTGTAACCCGACCATACACACTGGTGAATTCTATTATTTCAATTTTTGAGGAGTGGGTCACTAAGTTTTGAATATGTATATTATATCACTAAATTGAATTGAATTGAAGTTTCTTCCACCAGAGAAGAAAATATATACACAAACTTTGAAAACTACAGAAAGAACATTTCTGGTGAAGGCCATGGAAAGAGTCCACAGATTACAAAATACTGACCACTCTATAATGTGATATCTCAGTCTTTTTCAATATGACTGTGTTGTCTCAGTTATACGACTGGTAATACTGGTGTTAATCAAATATGTACTTTTTAATGTAAGTAGTTTGTGGTAAAGCTGTATATGGTAAAGTAGAGAAGAGATGTCTTTGAATATATGTCATGGCCTTCTTGTACACAGTGCATACTTCAACAAATTCGTAATTACAGCAAACTTATTGAACAATTTGCTGTAATTACGAATTTGCAAATGTTGATAAAGGGTCATTGGATGAATTTCGCGGTTTGAAATCCAAATAGGCAGCTTGACTTGTTGCCTAGCCCGAAATTACATGTATGTATTTGAACTACAATTTACTTTTGTACGTTTTTATTTATTTTTCTAGATTCCAGTATAAACGGTTATAATGAGGATTTTGGTTGGTTGGTTGGTTGGTTGGTCGGTTGTTATGGTTTAGATGATTTAACCACCTAATGTTACTAAGAATAAAACTCCGAAGGAGGTAATCGAAGATTTCAGTAAGTTTTGTTACCCTCACTCTCCCAATCTTGGGACAAATGTTGACATTGTCAGTAAAAATAAATAACGTCTATTTCACTCAAGGGCATTTGAAACTATTTGAAATATTCTTTTAGTGATTTTTTTATCAGCTTGTTATCAAAGGTATTTTAACGAACGAACTCTGCACGGATACGTCCTTGCACAGCCAGTGAGCCGGATCTATCGGTTAAGATCGTCCGCAAAGTACAAAAAGTCGTCGGTGCTAGCCTGTCGTTGTAGATAAAGTTAACGAATAGAAAAGATCCCGTCCATTGACATTTTAAAATTCTACACCGTGACACAGGTTGGCGCTATCGTAGCCCAGTATCGTAGCCCCAAAGTTTCATCCGAATATTGTCTTCTAAGTTTTTTCTGCTTCACTACAGTTCGCATTCATTCTTCTTTCTCAGCTTTCCTTGCCAATTCTCGAGAACGCGTGTGCACGATCAAATTCCAATGTATTGCTATTTTTCACACGTGACTTATATTTATAAAACGAGTCCGTATCCGTAATACGACTTACCTGGCGTTTGTGCCAATGCATGTTGAATCAACGTATAACAGGCGGTAGTAGCAATGAAGAAATGCAGAAATTTGTTCATGATGACTTTGTTGGGTTCTTTGGCAGTGTGTGTTACTGGTTTGGCTGGTTACTCTGCAATGTTTAGTAGTCTCCGTTTCTCCTAGGTTAAGTAGGTAGCAACCCATTGCCACTCATTGCCCCTCCTCATTGATACACTCCATCAATCGGCAGTGTTGCTTTTAAGATTATAACAAACAAACGTTGAAGTGGTCCGTTGGCCCGTACACCAATACCAGAGATTAGTACGATAACTTGTTGACAGAAACGAGGAAACTAACACATCTACTTTTTTAAGCATACAGCGAAATTACAAAATGTTATATTTTCCTACTTCATACACGCACAGATTTCATTCCTATACATTATGCTTAGTGTGAAATACTTCAAAGTAGCTCGTATTATGTGCTTTGTCACGTGATTCGGTTATTGAATTGCACGTGACACAATCTATCAAACATTCTCCTCTTTCTATCGTGTTTATTTTTCCTTTCTTCTGAAATGTTACCTTTATCAACCCACCATCCAATCCCCCAGCACTTTATTTTACAACCGTTACGATGACTAATAAATTGACTTTTTTATATACTATAGCAACTTTGGATAGGCATTAATGTACACCATTAAGGCAATGAATTATTCCCAATAAGTACTAGATCATTGTGGAAAGTTTTTGAAGGACAGTTGGTGAAAAAGAAATTGTAACTGGTGACATCGTGGCTCAATCAGATATCCTCAATGTAGTACCAGGGAAAACTATCCATCACGTGCTGCCATCGAAACTATTCGTACACATGTAATTCTTCAGTAGGGGAAATTTTTCTATCATTAGTGGGCGGGGAGTATAAAAAGATACTTTTAGTGGGTGCGGCAGTTTTTTTATTATATTTAAATATCTTAAAATGGTAGAAGACAATTCCAACTTCCCTATTGGAAGGTAAATTTCCAGTAGGTGTAAGAAATGTTAGACAGTTCTTAAACATTGCCATCCAGTTAGTTGGTCCGCTAGTGTTTAAAAGCCATATACATACTAGTATTACATTTGTCAAAGTGTATCCCCCACCCACCCACTCACCCACCACCCACCCACCCACCCATCCATTCACCCACCCATTCATTACTCTAACCCTCCGTCTTATCCCACTGTAATGATATTTAAATGTGATTGTACATTTCGAGGTAATTGCTAACATATGCCAGTGGATGACAGGATTCTGGCCGTATGATTGGTAAAATTAGCGAGTTGGATATTTTTGTCGGTGGGAATTTATAGCGAAAGGATATTTTCATTTGACCATAGAGAGAAGTGGCGAGTGAGAAAGAGATGTGTGAGGATGCACGGTAGCATAATGTAGTAGATGGGTTAAGAGGACTACTTTCACCACCCCCCTCCCCCGTGTGAGTGTATCTCAGAATTATGCAAGTATAGTTTATGAATATAACAAACATTTTTAGTGAAGATTTAAGCAATAAACTACCCCCTGGGGATGGTATACCCCAATGTTTTGACCATTTGACAAAATCGTGACGTGCGACCATCAGCGAATGTATGGCGTCAACTGACCAAAACAAAGGGGTAGTTTATTGCTATTAAATTATGTTATGGTATTATCGTATATTGAAATTTGAAGATAAAAAAACGGGAAAACAAACTCTTGTTGGAGTTGAAAGAAAGTGCTGGTTTAGATCAGCCGTTCCCCTTCCAACACAGACAATCTGACGATATAGATATGACCTCATGGACAACGTTACCAAACTTAAATCATTTGCTACAGTGCAATGAATGTATGCAATTTTACAACGAGTAACAGTGAAGTAAAGCACTTTCTCTATGTGCTACACTCATTTATAGCATTCATATCAAGTATAAAAGTATACTGTTTCAATTGGTTTATTTACAAGCCCAGCATGTGGCCTTTCTATTGTGGTCAATTAGCAAATGAAATAGTATACTTTTACATTGGATTTGGGTGCTATACATGATTGTGGTACTTACAGAAAATGCTTTACTTTGGTGTTATGGGTTGTATTTATTTGCCATGGCAAATTCATTTGTGAATGGTCTGAGAAGACTGGTTTTTACGAACATGATGTGCCTCAGGCTCAGTTGCTTTCTTGTGGGGCATGAGGTCAAGAACAACGGGATAGGCTTATTATATGGTGGGTTTAGACTCTCACAGCCTCGCTGCTTTTGCTAAATGCAAGGTTATTTTGACCAATCAGATCTCGAGATTGGCAGCGTTCATTCATGTGTTCATTCTGACGACGTTTCATTTTGCTGACCTTCATGGTAACGACCCTGTGATGAAAAGGGTCGTCAGATGATTAATTAAACTGTTGGGGCTGTATGAGTGTTCCTGAACATCGATAGAAATAAAGTAATGACACAGTTTTTGTTCTGATCACTGTGAGAGTAGACTACCGATTACCAACAGGGCGCCACCACCGACCAAAATGTTAAACTTCGTGTTTTTTCGTGTTTTTTCTGGCCTTCCTTCAAGTTGGCTGCCGAGATAAGAATGTGATCAGATGATGCATGGCGAGTAAGACTCATCGCAGAAAAAAAATTCCACTGTGAAAAGTCTGGAGATCTATCTGCTCTAATATTATAATCGAAAGAAAGCATTCTCACAAACCTATCTGATATTTCTTCCGCGACACTTGACATTCAAGTCTTTGGACGGTGCCGTAAAAGAGGCTGATGTGGTTTACGACAATGAGAGAAAAGTACTTCACTTGTTGCACTAAAAGTCGCAATGTGTCATATCATTGCACTATATTAAAATGTAGGTTTACTCGGATGGTTTACTCAATCGCTTCATTTTCTTTCCTCTTCCTTTGTATCATTGTCGTGAATAAGAGTAATCTCCTTCGTACCCACAAAAAAAAACTTGCCGCAAGGAATCATGGTGATTTTACCTCGACGTCTTTATTAGTGACGTATTGGTACCAGCATGCACTATAGCATCAAATGTTCAATTTTTACCTTTCAGGGCAGGCAAGACGCCCGCTATATCCTCAAGTTGAAAGGTACGGGTATTCTTTTCGTTAACATAGTTAGTACTTATTTAGCTAGTGATCTTTTTATCTCAAATTATTCAAATTAACATTAAGATTAACATTTTCGTTTCTTCATAACTTTATGGCAAATTTTGATTATATTTCAGAGTGTAATTGAAAATTGCTTGTCTGATACGCGGAGAAAGGTAACATAGGTGTTTATGTACATGAAAGTGATGAAGTTTTTGGACGTTATAAACACAGATTTTGGTTATTTTATGTAACATTATTTTCTACAAAGTGGAAAACGTAGTAAAGTTATATATTTTATTTATTAAAAATCTAAAATAAATGCCCATTTTCAATCCATATCGCCACTTTACTATACACTAGAAACATCGTTTCCCGTCAGCCGAGTCCGCGCACATCAATAATAGATGGTTCACAATCATGCTGCCCCCACCGACCGCATTTTAGGAATCAGTACTTCAGTATACAAAGGTTACCGCTGGGGCAAACGTTGAAAGCAAACAAGTACTCGACCAGTACAGAAAAAGTACAACCACCCTTTCATGCAAATGTGTGTTAAGTATGCCCCGGCCTTGGTGGTCTGCAATACATAAAGTACAATGAACTCTGGACTTTTGTTGATGTGTCACCCATTTATGGTACTTTGTATGGCAGCTGATTTTATTTTACGCAGCTGTATTCATTGTTTCGGCATCTAAGGACAATATCATCCTCAATCTAGTTCACTTCTGTTCAATTTTGTATGACCGGAATTTTGTGAGACATGCGTACGAAATGTATTGCCTTGACCTTGGCTCTCAGTGCACTGCTTCAGTTACCACTGTGTGCCAAGTGATTGGGACAAGTTACTTTGCCGTTCAGCTGTGCACGTTGCATTAAGTAGGTGGGTAAAAATTTATATTTTTATAACTTGGTCAAAGTGCATACTATAGGCACGTCATAGAAAACCGGGGATGGGTTTTTCAAGTTGCATTTTACAAGTGGCTTATATGAGAGTGATAAGGCTGTGGTCAGATTTTACGGCGGGGGAGGGGGCGCTGGGGAGAACAAGTAAACACTGAAAACCGACTTCAGGTCCATATGTAATTAGATATTTTTTACAGCCACACAGCTGTGGGTTTAGCAAGGAGAAATCTCATGTCGAGCTTTAACCATCACTTGGAAATACTTAGCCAGCAGGGCTTTTCCCGGGAGAAATAGCATCACCATAATGTTGGTGGTGATGATGTCCACATCCCACGGTGAGAACTTTTTGAAATTAAGGACATGTAGGAGACCATTAAAGGCATGAAATATATATTTTAAAAAAACATACACATTAAGTCATAAAGTCATGGATTATTTGAATATAGTCTGTAACACCTCACTTTTACTCTCAGTGCATATTTCATATGGTTGTCATCCACACTTTCACTCTATACAAGCACACAATATTATTACATACACACGAACAGAAAGATATATTAAGTCAAACACATACATTCTCTTCAATGGCTATCAACTACCTCATCATTAAACATATGGTAGCTAAATGAAGTGTACAGTGTTGCGTCGAATCCAAAAGCAAATCTGCTACTGTACAAGGTAAATAAACGTCTGCTTCTAAGCTTTAAATTTTGTTCAAATAGTCAATTTTACTCTAACTTCATTATTACACATACACACAAAAAAAACAAGTGTGAAATGATATTAGTCTTCGATACCTTCTAAACAGTACATATTTCACAAATCAACTCCTCCGTACTAGTATAGCGCCCCTCCTTTAACAACCTGTTATACTGTATTCCATTTTATCATTAAATTGTGTAGCTGTCATTTTGGCCTGTGGCTTAAAGACGGATAAACAAACTACACAAAAAACACAAACAATCCCCCCCCCCCACCGCACCCCGTTGAGCTTCAAAATTGCTTGGACCCCTTTTCACTCCGGATGCCAATTTCTCCCCAGCCCCCCCCCCCCCTCCCCACCGTAAATTCTGGCCGTCGCCTAAAACAGATGCATTCTGGCCGAAAAATCGTTAATTTCGATTCCATTTGCATCCCAAATTATAGTGCAGTTTGCAAATACGGTCAATAAATACAATCAGTAAATTAAACACTTAGAGCTCCTGGTAAGCTTATATATGTTCGTTGTATTTCCGTGTCTTCTATCAGGGCCAGGGATATTTGTCGGGTCAATCACAACTGGATATTTGAAAATAACCCCAAATTTCCTTTGATCGGTTGTCTTCTCAACTGGCTCGCTAAAAGTAACGGTCAGCTTGTCCGTATCTAACCTCAGACCACTATAGAGAAGTCTGAGATCTAACCTAGGATGTCGTTGAAAGTTTTCATAATATTCTTCACCTAATTACTTGATTCTCAATGGTCTAAGGTTGTACATTAGGTGTGCAACACTATCATTGCAACGAGAATTATTAAGTAATATGCCTAATATTTCAAATGTTATACCTTGTTAACCTATCTAATTGCATTTATTCATAATTTTGACTGAGAACTTGATTTACGTGTGAACTCAGACCACTAAAAAGATGTTTAGTGGTATGAGGTATGAACAACAGTATCTAGTAACGGTAGGATATGTGTGTCACCAGACAGTAGATAATATCTCAGACCATTATATTCTCTATAGTGGTCTGAGATAATATTTAATTTATATGATGTATTACTGACGGAGTGTTGTGGCCGCATTGTAGCTATGAAACTCGAACGAACACCGACCTGGTTATTTTGCTATCTATACAGAACCTATTTGATATCAAGACATTGAATTCACTTAACAGTAAGAGTAGATGATTGATCGAGAAACTATGACGTGGGCTTTCGTCATTCATATACTAATATTCCAAACCTCGGTGTAACCAAATATTGACAGTTTAATTTTTGGTACATGGCGAGCTATGTGATATGGTTGTGTATTGACAGTTTAGACGGTCCGACCATAGGCTGATATCCACGCCGTCCTGTTTCAGTGTAAGCGTAGAGTGACAAGATCTGTGGTGCAAGCTAGCAGCTATATCTCAGACCACTACTAGAGGTCTGAGGCTATATATAGCTTTAGAACGGTATAGACAATGTGTTGTGGAAGCCCTCGTGTCTTTTTAGCGTCCTTGAAAGACTCACACAAAGTACAGCAAATTTTATTTGGAATCTGGTACACCTTTTTTAGTGGGAGAAAATGTACCATTCACCACCTTCCATTGAAATCAAAATGATTTATTGTTGTACGTTTCCTGTGAGTATGTATTCAAGTCGCCATTTTGACTACGAGTTTCAATAATGGACGCAAAATATTCATTGCAATGCTGCCTTCGACAACTATTGGGACACATCTGTTCCATTTTGAAGTCATAACACTTACGCTTAAATTATGTCGAAATTTGCGACGTTGTGAAGCAGCTAATACGACGATCCAGTTTTTCATTTGCGAACCAACAACAAAAACTCGCACACAAATCGCACTACATCGAATACGAAGACCAAACAATAATTTTCGTACCATTAACAACTCTAATATTCGTAAATTAATTAGGGTATCACTTCCCAGTAAACATCCTTGTTACAATCCGTGAATAAATTACAAAATTTTATTGATTGAAGTTGTAGTTCTATCAGGGTGCGACTACGCCTCAAATAAAATGGCGACTTCAGGTCAGAGGTCACCTTAGCTTCCTGTCTGTCTGAAGTTGTATGAACTAGAATAACGATCACATTACGTATTATTGTATCAATCTTAATCCTCGCATAAACTGTTTTCAAAACTTAAATTCGTAAATAAACGGCTATTTCACCGCCTATACTTAACAATTTCACCTGTCAGGTGTCGGGGTGCAACTGGTGAAATTGATAAAGCAAGAATTACATTGTAGATGTGTAGCTTTTTGAGTGTCGTCAGAAAGATACAGCAACTTTTGAATTTGTTAGTTTGCATATCTTTGATTCAAGTGAAATAATTGTGGGCTAAGATAGCAATGAAAATAATTTGTGTTCAGGTAAACTTTGATGTAAAGTTGCTCACCTCAGGTCTAAAGCACAAGAATTCTACTCTAAGTTTTGAAACATCAGTCCTGGCTACAATTATCCGATCATGAAAATGTCAACCACGTATTGAAAGCCATCCAAAATATTCCTAATGGTTACAATACAAATGAACTAAATATCTCGATGACCTAATTTGCAATTATTAAGTCATTTTTGTAACATTTTTACTCTTAGCGTCTTTTCGGTTAGGCAAAGTGGAGCGGACAAAGAAACTTGAAGGGTGTGGGTCAGGGAAATCTTAACACATTCCTTTTATCAGGAATGCTTTATAGGTCAAATGGCGACCATATATAGACAGTGTCAAGTCCTGTAGTGAAATATTTGACCTCTGACCTGACTATAAATAGACAAAAGCTTCAAAGCTAAAAAAAAAGGCTCTGACGAAATAAATACACATACACATACAATACAGAAATTGGTATATGCACGTACGCAGACATTACACATACACACCGAATCAATCATTACGTCCCCATAGTATCCAAAACTATTATTGTCTAAAAAGTCACACTCGTCCATGTTTTCGTTGATATCTAGTGTGTGTACCTAGGGCGTGAATCGGAAATACTCTGGCTAATGATTTTATTGAAGTTTTCGAATGTAAACCATAGCTCCTCCACCCATGGTCTATGTGTAAACATATCATAAGACATTTTACGACAGCACATTTATTTTGATTGTGTGTCTACAACCATTTCTTTAAATGCATTGCAGGAGTGATGCACAACGACACAAATGACCCTTAGTTACAGTAAGCAATGGCTTGAAGCCAGGCTAGTGGTGCATAGAGATCGTGACGTCCAGAAGTGT